>NW_010545397.1:0-14451 GCF_000687285.1 Phaethon lepturus
TGTTATGTTATGTTATGTTATATTATATTATTATTGTATACTTGAATACATTTTGTAGTTTATTACATCATAATTGCTCCATAATTGCTCAGTGACTATAATATTTCTGTTTTCTTTTATATTAGATCTATCCTTGCAGATAAAAAGTTCTTGCATAAACTGCATTGTAACCCAATGCAGAGTGCAGCAGATTGTTTTCATGAAATAGCTATTTTTCATGGAAGTTTGTCACATATTGAAAACAAGGAAAAAATATGGAAATAGTTCTTTATATGTTTTTCTTTACATCTGGTTGTACATGGTGTTTAGTGCTGCATTATAGACTCTTACCACATCAGTGTCCATAAGCTCTTCTGATCAACATTGATCTGTGGCTGTCTGAACTGCATTGCCACAAACAGATTCACATTATCTGGACAGCTAAAGTTGTGGAAAGGGATTCCCTGGTGGTAGACAGTAAAAGAATGGAAAGAGTATCTGGGGATAAAGGAAGGGTTTTTAAGAGTTCTTAATGTTTTCCACTTATAGCCCACCTATAAATAATCTTCCTGTAATTTAGAATTTTGTGCACCCGTATTTACGATTGTTCATTCGGAACAGGTAAGTTCCTAGAAAAATGTGGCTGACATAATTGCTGTCTAAGAGGTCATCAAGTGATAGTGTTTCATATGTTTGTTTAAAAGATCTTGCGATAATTTTACATTATTTACATATTCTTTGTGTCCAAGTTTATTACTGAATTTCTTTCCCTTCTGTTTCTCAGCATGAACTCTATCACTATGCAGAGCTGACTCCACTTGGAGAGGGTGGGGGTTGTCAGGGGCCTGGGCAGAATGGTCCCTCCCCCCTCACGGCATCCGTGTTCTTCCAGAAGATGGGGAAGGAACAGGTAGGGCAGTCAAGGTGAATGCTTCACTGCTAAATTCATCCCAGAAAATGGAGAGGCCTGGACACAAGGGTTTGGCAGCTGTGAACCACTAGGGTTCTCTCAAGTGCTCCCAAGTTCAAGTGCAGCTTGACCTGGCAAAGACTGCTTGAACTGTACCAGCATGTCTAGTCCTATCAAGGGCATGGTGATTTTTGAGCTAATGTTGCTACTGCTTTTTCACTTCTCTGTATGTAGCCAGACTGACCAAGGTAGAGGTGAAGCTGCTTCACTCGCAGGCCATTTCATGCCCCTGTTCTTGATCTCTTTGGCCTGGACATTGTACTCTGTGGTTGACACATGATATATTAGAAAAATGAGATACTGCCTTAAAACTCCTAGCAATGATAATTTTTAAGTGCAATGCTGGAACTGTATGTAGCAGGCTCAGAAACATAGTGTGGGGACACACAAAGGAGTATAATGACATAAACGCCACTGGTGTAGTTTTGGAGGACTGTGCCTGGTGTGGAACAAACCTGACTGTTGCTAAACAATACTGATTATAGGACATGAACTCTTAAGTGATTTTCCCCTAAAGGTACAGAGGATTTTGTCATAAAGGGAGCTGGTAGGATCTGTCCAAATTAAGGCTTGGGATGATCAGGGGATATACTCCTATGTTTCCTTCTGAATAGTATTTTATTTAGTGAGATAGTTGCATCCCTATGCCATTTCAGTCCTTCTATTTGCATACAGCATGCAGGATTTAGGATGAATTTAACACCTCATCACAAAGTTCAATGTTATAAATAAAAGTACAAACAGATAAAAAAATATCCAAGAATAAAGAAGGACTTGAAATTAAAAGAAAATTTCCAGCGATCAATAATGAGGTAATGAATTAGTTTTCCAGTAGAATTCAGGTTAATAAAAAAGCGTCTCACATTAAGCTAAAGCTTTCTCAGATTATGAAAGGTGTTATCTCTAATGCAGCTGCCTCTAGCGGTAGAGAACTGACTCAAGAGCTTTCTTTTTCCCTTTTCCTTAGGCCTGTGTATCTAATTGCATTTAGTTCTTCCATATTCAGAGAAAACAAGATAGCTTTTTTTTCATTTTGCTACTCTTTAATTTAGAATCTTCTCAAACAGCACCAAAAATGCAGATTCCCATGACTTTTAATTAAGAAGTCCTTGAGTTAACAGTGATAGTATCATTTCAGTCTTCCAGGTAGGCAGTGTTTTGTGTTTTAGTCATTACAATGCACAATACAAAACAAATTCATTATTATTTCATTATACTGCCATAACTCAGCTGTGAGGGTTTTTCAATGTTTTGCTTTTCCTGATGATAGCATGTATTTATCTGCTACCTCTCCGCCAAGATGTTTTATGGTCATATTGCTGCTGCTTAAACTTCTTTAAAAGTAACTAACTGCAAGATTGTCTTTTGATCATGTAACTCTGTGTATAACATCAAATTTTTACTCAAAGACCCACTAAAAGGCTCTCACCTACACTTAAAGTAAAGGAGAAAAAGGAAAGGTAAAATATCAATGTTTGTTAATTCATAGCAAGCGGTGTCTTTTTAAAGAAAGGCACTAATGAGACTTCACATCATATTAGATGGGTACATAGTAAGGAAGTGTGATTCCTTACCAGCCCTGAAATGTCTGAAAAAAAGACCCAAACACATGGATAGGTCCTTGATTAAAAAAAAAAAAAAAGCCAAACAAAAAACACCCCACAACAATTAAAAAAAAAAAGTTCCAAACAAAAAAACACCCACAACTATGTAACAACTCTACCAGTCCTGCAGGCTGTGACATGTTATTTCCATGACAAACATAGTGACAATGAATTTTCAGTGTAATTAAAATACATTTGTTATATGCAGTGGCAGCAATATAATTGGTGTTTTGATGTTCCCTGTAATGAAAAATATTATGAAATAAAATGCTTACAAGCAGAAGTCATTCATATGAGCTGATGCATTCTCCTGTGCTCTCACATCTTCTACCATTGAGACAGATGTGAGAAGACATGAAAATCACATATAGTAGTTACTTCTGTCACTGTTAGGATCTAGATGTATTAAAATGTTTGTGGAAGTAAAGCATTTAGTGCTTTACATTTGTGTTACCCTGTTTTTATGTTTTAGTTTGGTTTGGATTTTTTGCCAGATACCAGATTTGCATTGTTTTACAGGTCAGCAAATAGCTACTGTGGGGAGAAGCTTATTCTCTTCTTGGTGAAGCCAAATTCTCTGCTTTATGCCCTTGCTTTCTGAGGACAGATGACAGAGGGGAGACTGCATGAAGCTTCCCTGGTTATTCTAAGTCCTGATAAGTGGATAAGAAAGATATATATATACAGACACTGATTATAAATTTGCTGTTTGAGTATATGATGAAAAAAAACACTTTTCATTTTTTGCAGTGGAAGCAAATAAAGGGAGAGATAAATAACTGTTACCTGAGTACTCCTAATTTTAAAACATACAATGCTTAACCAGTAGTTATTTCTTGCGTTAGGATCCACTTTCTCCTTTGCACTCTGCTGTTTCACTATATAGAGCTATATTAACCTTTAAACTAAACATACCAGTTGAGAAACTGAGCAGGTTTAATATTCTACCTCTTTAAATCAAGAGATTTTGCATGTGATCTTATTGTAGTAGGACATAGCTAACGAAGATGCATGCTTTTCACCCAGACAAGTGTTACCACTTGTCTTGCTATTCGCTTTACCTTCTGCTCTAACCTTAATTTCAAAATTCTGATTTCGATTGTCATCCATCTTGGTAGTACACAGCATTACACATAATAATTTTGGCATTCCTGTAAGCAATTCTGAAACTTTGTACAATATCCTTGGCTATTTAAGTAATCATAGGATAGTTTTATTCAACTCCAAATCTTGGTGATCCAGTAATTTTCATTTTCACTTATTTAGATCATACTTTTTCTAATTTTGTATGTCATCTATTCCAGTTTGGATGCCAGAAAATTATATGCCTAACTCATTCTAAACTGGAAAAACAGACTTTATTCCATTATCCAAGGAATACTTCATATAAAATGTCAGATGGGAAAGATTTTCTTCTCCTCTCACTCCTGTTCTCTGTTGAGTTGTACTGGGTTTGTGGGGCAAGGTTTTGGTTAACAGCTGGGTCTGCAAGGGTGGTTTCTGTAAGAAGCTGCTAGAAGCTTCCCCTATGTCTGATGCCAGCTGGCTCCAAAATGGTCCTACCGTTGGCCAAGGCCAAGCCAATCAGTGATGGTGGAAGCACCTCTGTGATAGCATATTTAAGAAGGGGGAAAAAAACCCAGCATGCAGCATTTTCAGCTGGACAGACAAGTGAGAAGATGTAAGAGAAACAACTCTGCAGACACCAAGGTCAGTGAAGAAGGAGGCGTAGGAGGTACTCTAGGTGCCAGTGCAGATATTCCCCTGCAGCCAGTGGTGAAGACCATGGTGAGGCAGGCTGCACCCCTGCAGCCCATGGAGGACCCCATATTGGAGCAGGTGGATGCTCGAAGGAGGCTGTTACCCCCTGGGAAGCCTGCACTGGAACAAGCTTCTGGCAGGACCTGTGGACCTGCAGAGAGTGAAGCCCACACTGGAGCAGGTTTGCTGGCAGGACTTGTGCCCCTGAGGGGGACCCATGCTGGAGCAGTCTGTTCCTGAAGGACTGCACCCGGTGGAAGGGACCCAGACTGGAGCAGTTAGTGAAGAACTGCAGCCTGTGGGAAGGAGTCACACTGGAGAAGTTCATGGAGGATTGTCTCCCATGAAGGGAGGGACCCCACACTGGAGCAAGGGAGGAGTGTGAGGAGTCCTCCCCCTGAGGAGGAAGGGGTGGAAGAAACAATGTGTGATGAACTGTCTGCAACCCCCATTCCCTGTCCCTTTGCACTACTGGGTGGGGAGGAGGTAGAGAAAATCAGGAGCAAATTTAAGCCTGAAAAGAAGGGAGGGGGCAGGGGGAAGGTGTTTCAAGATTTGGTTTTAGTTCTTATTACCCTACTCTGATTTTTGACTGGCAACAAACTAAATTAATTTCCCCAAGCTGAGTCTGTTTTGCCCACGATGGTAGTTGTTGAATGATCTCTCCCTGTCCTTCTCTCGACTCACAAGCTTCTCATTATATTTTTCTCTCTGCTGGCCAGCTGAGGAGGTGGAGTGATAGAGCGGATTTGGACACCTGGCATCTAGCCAGGGTCAAACCACCACATCAGTTCAGTTGTTCTAGCTCAGATTGGTCAATATAACAATATAGGACAACACAGCAAGTATGTAAAGGCAAACAAAGTTGGTGGAAAGTACCCTATTATCGAAATTCCCATGACTTTTGCTTTCCTAGCTGAAAACGTTTTAAATGTCTTAGATGACTGAATAGTAATTTCCACATAGTTCTCATATGATTCATTTCTTGATACTCCAGACCAAATCATATCTACAATACAATTTTTAAAAGATATTATATAGGTCCTTGTAGGTACTACTTCATTGTTAATTGTTTTTAAATTATATAAATTTCTACAAAAAAATTAACTTACAGGATTCTTCAGAATGCATCAAATGTTACTCAATATAAAGTATTTAGCATGCTCAGTCTTAATGCTTGTAACAGTGAAAAAACACTATAATATTTTGTCTAAATATTTACATTTTTAAACTACATGCATTTAATGTAGTAATGTAATATCTAATGTATAATTAAATATCCTAAGTAGTATTTAAAGCTTATTTCAGATCACTGGATTTTTTAAAAATCCTGCAAAGTGCTATAAGAAAGTGAATTTCTTCTACTTTTTGTTTTATTTTTTTAGGATGCTCATCTCTTTAATAAAACTGTCTTAATACCCATGAGACACTACAAATGCACATAAATATATATCTTCAATAATCTCTATTTGCAAATTAATAATGGATATTTTTAATTAAAATCACTAATAAATATATTTAACCAATAGCATAAAATCTATTTTTCCTCATATCAATAACCTGAATTTTATGTCAAACAATAAAAGCTAGGAACATAGACACATGAAGATTATTAATGATGAATTACCTAAATAAATATTTTCTATTTAAAAAGATAAGCCATCAGCTGCAAGATAGGTATTTCATGCTTGGTACATTTGCTAATACTTCATTACATGGCAGTTCTTTCTCTACAACCTCTCTAAAACTATGTGTTCAACTTGCTTAATTTAATTAACTTTACAAGGTCACCCATCTAGTTGACCAAGGGAGGCCAGTAGATGTGTGGGGTTTTGTTATTTTATTTTAGCAAAACTTTTGCTGGTGTCTCTCACAGTATTCTTTTGGACTAAATGTCCAACATACAGCTAGAAAAGTCCATAATATGACGAGTGAGTAACTGGCTGATAGGTCAGGCTCAAGGAGTTATACTAAATGGGGTTATATCAGGCTAGCGTCCTGTGGGGTTCCCCAGGACTCAATTTTAGGGACAGTGCTTTTAATGGTTTTATAAATGATCTGGATGCAGGAATCGAATATACATTAATTAAGTTTGTTGATGGTACTAAACTAGGAGGAACTGTGGGCTACCTCAAGGGTAGAGAGGCCTTACAGCGAGATCTGGATAGACTAGAGACATGGGCAATCACCAACTGTATGAAATTTAACAAGAGCAAGTGCTGCGTTCTGTCTCTGGGATGGGGTAATCTTGGTTATATGTACAAACTGGAGGATGACAGGCTGGAGAACAGTTCTGTGGAAAGAGATGTGGGGGTTTGGCTTGATAGCAAGTTGAATATGAGTCAACAGTGTGCCCTGACAGCTAAAAGTCCCAGCCATGTGCTGTGGTGCATCAAGCACAGCATAGGCTAGATGGTCGAGGGAGGTGATTGCACTCTACACTGCACTGGTGCAGCCCCACCTCGAGTACTGTGTGAAGTTTTGGGCACCTCAATGTCAGGAGGACACCAAACTATTAGAGTGTGTCCAGAGGAGGACGACCAAGATGGTGAAAGGTCTCGAGGGCAAGCTGAGGTCACTTGGCTTGTTCAGCTTAGAGAAGAGAAAGCTGAGAGGTGACCTCATCGCAGCCTACAACTTCCTCAAGGGGGGCAGTGGAGGGGGAGGTTCTGATGTCTTCTCTTCGGTGACCAATGATAGGACACAAGGAAAAGGAATGGGTCTGAATCAGGGGAAGTTCAAATTGGACATCAGGAACAGGTTTTTCACTGAGATGGTGATTGATCACTGGAAAAGGCTCCCTAGGGGAGTGGTCATGGCACCAAGCCTGTCAGAGTTCAAGGAGAGTCTGGAAGACACTTTGTCATATGGTTTAGTTTTAGGTAGTCCTGCGAGGAGCAGGGAGTTACACTCAATGATCCTTATGGGTCCCTTCCAACTTCAGATATTCTACTTTGATTTTGAAGCAGGAATTTTGAAAATGCCTGTCAGAAGCAAGCTGGCTGTTTTTTTCTCTTCAGTTCTGTCTATTGCTCTAAATCCTCCAAGTTTATGAATATCTGTGAAAGACAAAATTAAGATGATGGCAGTATAGCGGGACAAAAACTAGTGATGCAAATAGGAAAACCATGGGGTTTTCTTTGTTGTTCGTAATACTGATTAGTAAATAGTTTTTCAAAGCTTATTCACTCATCAGTTGTAATGTTCCTCTAAGGTAACTTTAATATACATGACTGAAGTGGAGCATATGGCCAATATTTTAAAGGTTCAAAATACAATATCAAGTAGGAAATGAGTTGATTTCAAATGTATGTTGAATTGCTTTTCAGATTCCATATCTGCCTCTCGGTATCTCTCATGTGTGTATATTGCTTTTTGCCCCCATTTTCAAAACCACTTTTTTGTTCTGCTTTTATGTGAAACACTTACACAAGTAGAAAAAATAACAAGAAAAATTGCTGGAAAAAAATGAAAGGAAACAATAACTTTTCCTCTAATCTTTTGGTTACCATCATGTCAGTAACATTTGACTGTTTCAAATAGTAGAAAATAAAAACAAGCTTCAGTAATTTTCATGTATTAATTGACAGCATTCTTTTAAATTAGAACTCTTATTAATTAGTTTCTGCTGTCATATAGCCAAAGACAGTAATTTTTCATTCCCTTGGCTCTTGAAGGTTTAATGAGAGATTGTCTGCTTGAATAAGCATTGCCAAAAGTCATTAAATGTTCCCCAAGTGTCTCTTTTCCCAAATTAACAATGCAAGATGCAGTCAACAATCTATATAATATCTTGGTTGTGGATCACCCTATATATTACAGAACACTCATTTGTGTTATCCATCCTGCTGTCCTTTCAGTGTGAGTAGAAGCAAGTCCTACCAGCCAGTCAACATAACTATGCTGGAACATGGAATAAATTTGTCTCAGATTTTTTCTTCTCTGTTTACCATCTGCTCTATGCCTTACTTTTTCGGAGGATTGATTCACATATCAGCCTAAGGCTATGCCAAGCTCATTTTACATTATCTTCTCCTAAGTTTGGAAGCAGCAGATATTTGTCCAGTATTCTTTCACATTTTATCACTACTTCTGTGATAATGTCAGGATTCTGAGAATGGTTTGCAGATGCTTCATTAGGCTTCTTGTTATCGTTGACTTTCAGTTGTCAAGTCTGCCACAGTACAATAATGTTGAAATTATAATTGCATCAGGTAGTTTTATCTCATGCCGAAGGATATATGCTTCATTCTCCAGATGTCCAAAGCACGTAGGCACTTTTCATATTCATGCATTTTGTTCCTCACCTTCTAGTCGGTCGTGGCTTATAGTGGTATTCAAATATATAAGGGTGCAAACGGGTTTCACTGCTGATCACTGAAGAGTTATCTTGGCCTTTTCAGGTTGGAAATAGATGCTTCTTATGCAAGCACCTGTTTCATGCCTTGTCCTGGGCTGTCAGCAGCAAAGACCCATCCTCCAAACTCCAACCTAAAAGAAATTTTACTTTCTTTGAGTGTATCTGAGGACAGAAAACCTGGAAGTAGGTTGTTTTTTTACACTGCTATGAGAGGATGTTCACCACAGTTTTGCTACCCTGAAATTCTCCTACTTTTGTCTGTGTTTTATAAACTGTTGTGGATTTCACTGTGCATAGGGCCAGAAGGGATCATGCCAACATCCCATCTTGGCCCTGCGTAACATTAGCTGTTGCAGTTCATTCAGTTACCTTTGTGTATAAAAAAAGATAACTTACACAAGTCCATACATTCTTAATTCAAAGATATCAAATATGAATATAGTTACAGTTTGGTGCACCCATTTTTTGATTTTTTTAGTAACATTTAGTACCTGAAGCCTAATTTTCAAATACAGTGGATGAAGCATAGATTTTACTTCCAAATAACTATCTTGAAAGTACTAGGAATATAGAAGGGATAGAATGCTCCTGTACTGAGGAAGTAAGACTCTTGAAGTCAGTTTCCAGCTATGACACTGATTTTGGCTGAATACTTTATGGGTTTTCTGTTGCCTCTGCTTGTCCATCTGTAGTACCTGAATGAATAGACAAAACTATTTGAATATAAGAAGAAAGTGCTAGTAAAGCAGGTTTCAGTCTGTGTGGTTTACAGAGCCTTTTGGAATGACTTAAACATCCAACAGATAGCCTTCAGATCTAAAGATGTTTACATAATTCTCATCTGAAATAACAGGAACATATTTGAATCATTCTACTATTCTTAAAGTCAGAACTAAGAATTGCAAGTATATGCACTATAAAGATCTTGTCACAGTTTTATGATTTTCAACAAAATATATGCCAGACCTGAGCTCCTTGTTATACTTGATAATCAAAACAATATCTCACAGACACAATGTTGAACAGAAATAATTTACCTAAACCACTCTGGGGAGGCTTCAGATTCAGAACTAGTCCATCTCTTCAATGGTTAATGAGCTGTTCTGTAATGTAGTAGTTACAGTGTTAGTTAAGGTTCTCCATAAAGAAATATTGATTTTAGAGATTTCCAAACCAGTTCTCATCTAAATTAATTAGAAGAACCTGATTTTTATCATATAGTGAACATTCACCAGTTTATATCAAGACTGACATTATATTTACAGGGAACACATCTCAGTAAGTCCAGATTTATCTCCCACCCACTCAGTGAAACTGCAAGCATGTTCTTAAGCTAGAAGGCTGACAGGCTGGCAGATGCTTCAGAGGCAGAATGAAGACAGCTGAGCACCTTCGTGTAGATCTAGGCTCTTCTGCTTCCAGGTTGATACCAAGAAGGTGGTAAGATTAAGCTTGTCTTCCAAGCTCATTTTGCCTGTGAAAACTATGAGCTGTGCTAGAAGTCAGAAATACATATTGAAAAAATGCACAATTAAGGCAGCTTTCTTCCAAGGCTGCACTTTTCATAATGTAATAAAGAGGAGAACCTTATCAAAAACTGAGGTTTCTTCAGAAATCAGCTAATATCTCCCAAGATCTTCATAAGTATAGCTTCATTTCATTCAGATGGAATGTTTCAGACATTTTCATAGTGTAGGAAACCTGGTTTGCTCATTTAAATTTTCTTGTGTGTTATAATAGAATTAAACTGTATCACTAAAAGAGAAAAAGACCTCCAAGTTCAACAAATGCATTAGCCTTGCCTTGACAGTTTGTTATTGTATTATAAACGTCAACATCTATAAACAAGTAGGAGACTACTTAACCCAACACAAGTAAAAACAGAAAACATACCCAATGTGTTTTCTTTTGCAATAGTCTTCTTTTTGTCATTAGAATACACAGACATTGATGGTATTTGGGGATTTCACTAGACTGGTGCTTTTTAAGGCTCTGATTAACTATCTGACAGCAGTGTTGATCTAACTTCTTGACTGATTCTGAACACAATTCACAATTGAAACCTTGTCATTTAGCCAACACAACAGTAATAGTTTACCCTGTGTGTACTTTAACATGTATGGAGCAGACCTTTTTTCTCTATGGAAGATTCATGATTCTCAATTAATTTTTTCAGGAAGATGTTAACACACATTCCTTACAAGACATTGCAGAGAAGCTACATGGGAAAGTATTTTTAAATGACAGAAACAAAATGGCAAGCATAAATAGCAAAATTGCAGTCCTGACAATTACCTATCTTCATGTTCCCTTGGCATTTATATTTGAAAAGTGCATTGCTGCTCAGTGTTAACTTCTAACTTCAGTTGGGAAATTATGTTTTCCTTCCCCGTTATAATTTTAAATTCTTTGGTATACTCTGTTCCATTCGTAAGTTGGCAGTGTTTTAATAGGAAATTAAGAGACTCACTTAAGTACATACATTTTATTTTCCACAATAAAATTATTTGGAATATTCTCTTTGCAAAACAAAAAAATCTATGGGAGTGTAAAACTGACCTCTTGAATTTTCCCTACCTCTTTTCCTACCACTTCAAAAAAGTCCCCAGCTACAAAAAGACTCCTCTCACTTGTTGATGGCACTTTTGTCACTAGTGGACCACCCCAGCCTTATTTGGATTGCTTATATTGTGTTTTTCATGTCAGGACTGTGCAGTGCTGCAAGTAGGAAAACATCAATGACAATTATGTAACAGCTGGGATCAATTACTGTGAAAATCTGGTAGAAGAGACAGAACCTGCTGCTTGAAAACCTTCATCAGTGTTGTATAGATCTACCAGTAGAAGTTATATTCAAGGTATTAGGTCCCCAAAACTCTTTATGATTGAAAGAAAAGCAGTAATGTCATGTTCACCTGGATTTCCAAAATGTCTTTTACAAAATTCCTGCCAACCAGACCCAACCCACAGGGAAGTCTGTTCCCTCCCTGAGGCCCAGGTGAGAGATGTTACTAGGAAACTCCCTGGTCTGGTGCAGCCCACGGATTACTACCTGCTGTTGGTTATGCAGGTTGTCAGTGACGAGGTTGTGCAAAGAAATCTGAAAGTGATTAAAAGGGGCTTCAGAGTGCTTGGGCGACTGCTTGAAGGATCAGGAGCACAGTTAGTGTTTTTGTCAATCCCTTCAGTGGCACAGAGGAACACTGAAAGGAACAGGAAAACACACCTGATTAACACGTGGCTCAGAGGCTAGTGCCATCGGCAGAATTTTGCTTTTTTTGACCATGGGGCGGTTTACACAGCACCGGGCCTGCTGGCAGCAGGTGGAGTTCAGCTATCTCCAAGGGGGAAGAGGATTCTCGCTTATGAGTTGGACGGGCTCATCGAGAGGTCTTTAAACTAGATTCAAAGGGGGAAGGGGATAAAACCACACTCACTAGAGATGAGCCTAGGGGTGGCATTCTAATGTTGGGGTAGAAATCGGTAGCCCAGCTCAAGCACATCTGCACCAATGCACGCAGCATGGGCAGCAAACAGGAGGACCTGGAAGCCATTGTGCAGCAGGACAGCTATGACTTAATCACCATCACAGAAACATGGTGGGATGACTCACAGGACTGGAGTGCTGCAATAGGTGGCTATAAGTTCTTCAGAAGTGATAGGCAAGGAAGGAGAGGCAGTGGCGTGGCTCTGTATGTTAAGGAGTGTTTTGATTTTGTGATGGTAAGGTCAAGTGCTTATGGGTAAGGATGAGGGGGAAGGCCAACAAGGCAGATGATACCCTGCTGGGTGTCTGTTATAGACCACATAACCAGGATGAAGAGGCAGACAAAGCATTCTACAAGCAGCTGGCAGAAGTCTCACAATCGCTAGCCCTTGTTCTTGTGGGGGACTTCAACTTCCCAGGTATCTGCTGGGAAAATAGCACAACAGAGAGGAAATGGTCTAGGAGGTTCCTGGGGTGTGTGGAGGATAACTTCCGGACACAGCTGGTGAGGGAGCCTACCAGGGGAGGTGCCCTGCTTGACCTGCTGTTTACGACCAGAGAAGGACTGGTGGGAGATGTGGTGGCTGGAGGCCGTCTTTGGCTTAGCAACCATGAAATGACAGAATTCTCAATTCTCAGTGAAGTAAGGAGGAGGGTCAGCCAAACCACTACCATGGAATTCCAGAGGGCAGACTTTGGCCTGTTCAGGACACTGGTGGAGAGAATCCCTTGGGGGACAGCACTGAAGGGCAAAGGGGTCCAGGAAGGCCAAACATTGGTCAAGAAGGAAGGCTTAAAGTTGCAGGAGCAGACAAACCCCATGTGCCATAAGACGAGATCATGGGGAAGACGACCAGCCTGGCTGATAGGGAGCATTTGCTGGGACTGAGGAGAAAAAAGCGAGTTTATTACCTTTGGAAGAAGGGACAGGTAACTCAAGAAGAGTACAGGGATCTTGTTAGGTCATGCAGAGAGAAAATTAGAAAGACAAAAGCCCAGCTAGAACTCAATCTGGTCACGGTCATAAAGAATAACACAAAAAGTTTTTACAGATATATTAACAACAAAAAGAGAGGCAAGGAGAATCTCCATCCCTTATTGCATGCAGGGGGGAACATTGTCACCAAGGATGAGGAGAAGGTTGAGGTACTTAATGTCTTCTTTGTCTCAGTCTCAGTCTTTAATAATCAGACTCAATATCCTCAGGGTATTCATCCAACTGACCTAGAAAATGGGTCTGGAGAGCAGAATAAATCCTCCATAAACGAGGACGAAGCAGATAATCTGCTATGCCACCTGGACACTCACAAGTCTATGGGGCTGGATGGGATCCTCCCAAGAGTACTGAGAGAGCTGGCGGAGGAGCTTGCCAAGCCACTCTCCATCCTTTATCACCAGTATGGGGCTGGATGGGATCCTCCCAAGAGTACTGAGGGAGCCGGCAGAAGAGCTTGCCAAGCCACTCTCCATCATTTATCAGCAGTCCTGGTTAATAGCGGAGGTCTTAGATGAATGGAGGTTTGCTAATCTGATGGCCATATACATGAAGGGCCATGTCCTGGTTTCTACAGGCCTGTCATCCTGACGTTGGTACTGGGAAAGTTTTTGGAGTGTTTCCTCTGGACAGCACCCACAGGGCATGTGCAGGACAACCAGGGGATCAGGCCCAGCCAGCACAGGTTCATGAAAGGCAGGTCTTGCTTGATCAACCTGATGTCCTTCTATGACAAGGTGACATATCTAGTGATGAGGGAAAAGCTCATGCAAATGTTGTCTACGTGGACTTTATTAAGGTCTTTGACACTGTGTCCCACAGCATTCTTCTGGAGAAGCTGGCAGGTCATGGCTTACACAGGTGTACTCTTTACTGGGTAAAAAGCTGGCTGGAATGCTAAGCCCAGAGAGTTGTGGTGAACGGAGTCAAATCCAGTTGGCAGTCGGTCACAAGCGGTGTTCGCCAGGGCTTAGTTTTGAGGCTGGTCTTGTTCAATATCTTTATCGATGATCTGGATGAGGGGATTGAGTGCTCCCTCAGTAAGTTTGCAGATGACACCAAGCTGGGTGGGAGTGTTGATCTGCTGGAGGACAGGAAGGATCTGCAGAGGGATCTGGATGGGTTGGATTGATGGGCTGAGGTCAACTGTATGAGGTTTAATAAGGCCAAGTGCTGGGTCCTACACTTGGGTCACAACAGGCCCATGCAACGCTACAGGCTTGGGGAAGAGTGTCTGGAAAGCTGGCCTGCAGAAAAGAACCCGTCAGTGCTGGTTGACAGCTGGCTGAACATGAG
>NW_010545398.1:0-434 GCF_000687285.1 Phaethon lepturus
GGAGGAGGTGCGTGGGGAAGGGCCGCGGCTTAATGGGGCCTTGGCGGCCTCGCGGGCTGAGGTGAGGGAGGAAACCCAGAGCCGCAGCTGGAGGTCCTGGACCAGGGACTGCGGGTAGTGCGATTGTGGAGGGGAAGGGGAGAAGGCACTTGGTTTGCATGGGGCTGGCTCTCGGGCCATGGCTTTGAAGTCACGTGTATGTGCCAGCAGCAGTAACACAAATAACGGATGCCTCCTCTTGTCCTGTCTCTCGTGGTTGCACTAGGTGTCTGCTTGCATTCCTGTACTTAGACTGGCCAGAACTCGTAAGAAGGTTTTGTTTTACTGTCACTTTCCTGATCAGCTTCTGACCAAGAGAGAATCTCTCCTAAAGCGCATCTACAGATTACCGCTTGACTGGCTGGGAGAGGATACAAATGGGCTGGGCGGACCGG
>NW_010545398.1:465-13379 GCF_000687285.1 Phaethon lepturus
GGCAGACTGTATTGTTGTGAACAGCAGGTTCACCGCCAGTGTCTTCAAGGACACGTTTAAGTCCTTATGTCACGTAAGCCCAGATGTCCTCTACCCGTCACTCAACATCAGTAGCTTTGAAACAGTAGTTCCTGTGGACATAGCTGACCTGATACCGGAAAAGAAAAAGTTCCTGTTTCTTTCAATTAATAGGTATGAGAGAAAAAAGAACCTAGCATTGGCTCTCGAAGCTTTGCATGAGCTTCAAGGAAGACTTGATTCTCATGAGTGGAATGAAGTTCACCTGGTTATGGCAGGTGGTTATGATAAACGAGTTCTGGAAAACGTGGAGCACTATGAAGAGCTGAGGAGACTTGCAGTCAAGCTTAATGTTAACGACCATGTCACTTTTCTGAGATCATTCTCAGATGAACAGAAAATCTCTCTTTTTAGTAACTCTGTGTGTGTGCTTTATACACCAAGCAATGAACATTTTGGCATTGTTCCTCTGGAGGCAATGTATATGAGGTGTCCAGTTATAGCGGTTAATTCAGGTGGTCCTTTAGAATCAATCTTGCATAATGTTACAGGATTTTTGTGTGATCCTCTGCCAACACAATTCTCTGAGGCCATGGAAAAGATTGTGAGAGATCCTCTCTTAAAGGACACAATGGGAGCAGCTGGGAGAGCCAGAGTTATGGAAAAATTTTCCTCAGAAGCATTCACGGAACAGCTGTACCAATACATATGCAGATTAACGCAATAAAATTATATTCCTGTATTACATTTTACAGCTTTGTATCTCTCATTTGTATAGGGGACCAGTATTCATTGTGACTATGTTGAAGGACCCGGGACATCTCAGTGTCGTTGTTACGCTTCTTGTGCTGCCTTATGTCACTCGATACAAAGAACAAGCGAAACATGTCTCGCTATCTTGATAGAAGGTCAAAATTTTCATGTGGTAGGCTGATTGGCAATTGTAGGAGTTCTTTTGTGTACCATGCCTTGAAAAAATGCATAGTTAAATGGCAGTAACTTTCTAGGAAATTATTGGACATATTTAAGTAAAAGACCTGTCTCAGCTGAAGTATGGAGAGAATTGCACAGTCCAACCAACTGCCTGTTTAAAAAAAACAACACCGTTAGGGATGTGAATGGTATGGTTTTAAAGTGCTTGACCTTTCACGGTACTTCTTAAATTGCATCATGTAGTCACACTGGGTGTCATAAACAAGCATACAGGTGTGTGAGCAGGAGGAAGCTGAGACTAGAATAAAACCAAGGACATTGGACAACCTCAGGCAAAAATGTTAGTGCTGAAATTCTATGTCTCTGCAGATACCTGCAGTGCTTAAGGATGTAATTTTACTTTGAGAGCTTCTGGTTTGTAGAGACTTAAATGATAGCCCGTTTATTTAATGTTTTATTCTAAATGGCAGCACACTTTTGAAAAAGGTGGTAATCTGGAGCAAGCAATAAAGGCAGATTTTATTTTGCCTGTTTTAGTGGTAACTTTTTGGTACAGTTTTTCTGAATAGTTTAGCTGGGGGACACTTTTCTCCTAATGCAGTGACTGCACATGTGACAGTAATTTGACTTTTTTTTTTTTTCAACTGTAATACCTGATTTTGGGCAAGGAATATCTGGTATTTTTTTATCTACCTCTTTTTTTTGGTGCATATTTATTAGTTGATAGTTCTGTTTGGTTTCCAATAACACACAATCCATACAGTTAATTTTTAAGTCTGAAAATAGATTAACTATATGATTGCCTCATTCTTTGAAATCCAGTTTTATCTCTAAAATACACTTTTATAGTCCAAGTTCTGCAATTTGTATTTAAGATAAAGTTGCGGACTTTTTTCACATTTAGTATTTCGCAACAGAGACCAGTCTTTCTGTTGCTTAGGACTGCAACCTAGGTCTTGGTATAAGGTGCTTAGTTAAAGTAAAACAAATAAAAATCCACAAACTCTGTCCTTGTCTTTAATCAAGAAGTTGGGATGCTGTCATGGTTACTCATTGTGGATTGGGAGCAGGTGGTCTCACAGGCGCTATTTCCAACATTTCTGTTCATGTCAGAAGAACTGGCAAGCCTGAATCTGTCATCTCTCTTGCCTGTTTTTGCATTTGTGCTCCTTCCCCACCACTTAAAAGTTTCCCTAAATCTTTGTGCAACTGTTTCAGGATGGGTGCAGCAATGAGTAATGGAACTGCCCGGAGAGAGAGCGTGAAAATAATCTGTGGTTGTTGATGTTAACACCTTCAAGACATATTTGGCCTGGGTTTAAAGCTCCAGTTAGAAGGCGCAAGATGGTTGGCACCGATTCCTCTGGCTGCTTAATTATGTTACATTCTCCTCTCCAGATTGCACTGGAGTTAACCTGGAGCCTAAGGTACACACCAGTATGCGCTTGCCAGGATAGCTGGAAGGGTAGCTCCATTTATGCTCAGACCTTGGTCTCCAGCCCTTTCCAGAGCTGCGCTGATGGGAGGCGTTTGCCTAGCCCCGTGCCCTGCAGCTCCTGTTCACTGGATTTCATGAATTGCACTTGGACATGACCTGACATCTCACATTTACATGGTGATCGCTGGACTGTCAATGGAATGTTACTTCTTACCAAGCTGCCCTGCTTGGGTGTTGTGCCCTGGTTGGTGAGATCACCGTACCCCCTGTGATACGATCTTCCTCAGCTTTTGACTGTCATACTTTGCAGAGCAGCCCCAGTCTTGCTGCTTCTTGACAAGTAGCTTGGGCCATCTCAAGCCCTGAGCTGACTGTCATGGAGCCTGGCCTTAGGCTGCCCACTAGCTGCAGGTTAACCTCAGAATCCTTTAGGAAGCTATGGTCAGCATGGAGAGGTGTAGCACAGCCTTTCAAGGTGCTTCAGTGTCTCTTGCTCCCCAACTTCTGGAACCATTCAGTGGGGACTTGGACAATGGTATCAGGTTTTATTAGTCAGATGTGGCTAATCTTTGCAGCCTGTACAGGGGCAGTATATCCCAAGGGACATTAGATGCTCAGGAGCATTAATCTCCCAGCTCTTGAGGCAACCCAAGAGTGGATTTGGACCGTGTGGAAGACAGTGGCCCTATGCTCCAAAACGTGATGACTTATTCCTTGATTTGGAGCAGTTTTGGGGGGAACACAACTGTGCAGTGGCCAAGGCTGTCTTGCTGGAGCTCCAGCAAGGGAAGTAGTTGGCCGCTAACTACACAATTCAATTCATGGAGTTTATTGTGGAAACTGGGGGTGAAGAGCAAGCCCTTATGGCCCTCTAAAGTCAAGGGCTATCTGAGGCCCTCAAAAATGAAATGGCTAGGACTGGCCTACCCCAGAGCCTGGGGCAGCCTGTCAGACAGGCCTGTCACTGGAGAAGCACGTGCCTCTGCCAGGAAGAGGATGTGCAGATCTCCACCATGTTTTGCTCCACCTTTCTTACTATCCCAAGAGGAAAAGCACATGGACATAGGCACCATCTACCTCACCCCTCATCCCAAGAATGAGAATACAGATGGAGAAAAGGGGATTGCTTTTACTGTGGTAGAAATGGCAGCTGTGTTGTCAGTTGCACCAACAACCCTCCTGCTCTGACAGTCACTTGGTGTGCAGGTACATGTGAGGCAGCTGGTGTGGCTGGCAGACTTTTGGGTTGGAAACCAAAGTTGGAGACAAATGGACAGTTAACAAAGTGCAGAGAGAGAGAGAGAAGCCTAGCAGACAAAGTGGAGAAAGAAGTGACTCATCCTTCAACTGTCTTCCAGGCTCTGGCAGTAGGTCAGTACCTGGTTCTTCTGCTACCTCTAGAATGTGCTACCACTCCTCAGAGGCAGCTTTGATTTTCAGGTACTGCTTGTCCCAGATGTCATAATTCCTCTCAGTGGGGGTGAGCTGCCTAGAGAAATAGACGTAGTCCTGGGTACTGCTTTGGGCCAGCTTCTGGGAGAGTATGGCCCCTGTGACACAGAAGCATCTGCCTCCACAATGAAATACCAGCCAGGGCCTGGGCAGGACCGTGAGGCAGGCTGGGATGAATTCCTGTTTCAGTTCCTCAGAAGCTGTGTGTACTTCTTATGCCATAGAAAGAGAGGTCCCTTCCAAGTAGGTGTTGTTATAGGAGCCACGATTCTGGAAAACCTGTAACAAGTCATCAAAAGAAGTTGACAAATTCTAAAAAACTCTGCAGTCCCTGCATGCTAGAAAGCAAGGAATGGAAAACTGCTTTCTCAACTAGACACAGAGACTATGAGGATCTTGTGATACCATTTGCTCTCTTCCGTGCTCTGACCACCTTCCCTCATTTTGTAAGTGATGTCTTGCAAAGCCTGCTTGATAACTATGAAGTGACATTCTTGACATCGTCCTGTTGTCTGATGCTCAACAGGGACACAGACTATGCCAGGGAAGTCCTGAATCACTTGTGCAGTAGTGGCTCCATGTCAAACCCCAGAGATACGCTCTTTTCAACAACACAGTGTGGAGTTCCTGGGGTACCTGGTGGTCCCCAACTGCTGGCATGTGGATCCCGAGTAGACTGAAGCCACCTTAAGTTGTCAGGCTCTGAAAGGCTGTGCTACACCTCACCCTCTTCTGAAGGGTCAGAAACCCCCATACTTCTTTTTGACAAAAACTATGGGGGCACTGGCAGTGGAGGTAGAGGGGCAGATCAACCCACATACCAGGTTGTTCTTGAGATACTCCTTGAGGGCTGCTGATTTGGAGCATGACAAAGCCTAGATGCTCCCAAAGGCACTAAAGGAGTTGGTGGGCAGGGGGTGTCACTCTGGGTGCAGGGGAAGTTAGAGAAGTCTACAGGGCTGTGATCTGCCTTTGCATACTGATCACAGTTCCCTGTGGGGCTTGGGGTCAAAACAGAAACTGCAGGGTGGCCATGGGGGTCAAGTCTTACAACACCTAGGTGCAGGGAGGCTGTAGGGGCAAGCCCTGGCTTAGTCTGAAGGCCAGGCTCCATGGCACTCAGCTCAGACCTAGGAAGGCCTGAGCTAACTGCCAGGGAGCAGCAAGAGCAAGACTCTTCCACAACAGAGAACAAACCAGGAGCCAAGAATGGCCACAACAAAGGCTGGACAATGATCTTATTGAGAAGGTGCGGTCCCACAGCTCTTGAGCTGAGCAACTAGAGAAGGGGTGATGTCAAAAGAAGGTCCTAGCAATAGTTCAGTGATCATCGGGCAGAAACAAGGTAACATGTCAGGTCCAGGCTCAAACCAAGAAAGCCAAACAGCTCAAGGACACAACTAGAAAGAAGTATATGTACAACACAGCTCATGCAGAAACTGCAGGTCCTTGATTGAGCGTAAATGGAGCCCCTGCATCCATGAGCAGTGAGTATGGGTGGAGGCCCCACGTGGGGCTGGTCAAGGCCAATAAAGCCTGTTGGTTTAATGGTTGCTGGACTGTTGAGAGACCCTGTCACTGCCACCAAGCTGCTTGGATACAGTGGAGTTGTGCCCTGGCTGATGAGGTCACTATCCTGTGTGCTGGGATAACCCTCAGCTCCTGACTTATGTGCCCTTGAGGAGCACCCTTACTCTTGCGGCAGCCTGACAGCTGGGGGACTTCTGGAACCAGCTGTGGTTTCTTTGTGTTATTCAAATGGATTTCTCCTCCATCCCTTTTTCCATTTTCCCTTTGAAATTCATGGAAATGCTTACATTCATAACACTCAACTACAAGGACTTCCACAGTTTAACTCCCCATTGCAAGAAGGCCAGCTTCTTTAGACTGTATTGAATCTACCTCCTGCTTGCTTCATTTTAAACCTTTTAATTTTTCCTTTAGAAGAGACAGTGAACAACTAAACCCTATCCATCTTCTCCACACCATTCATAACTGCAGTATAGTTGCAAAGGCCTCCCTCTTTGCTATCCCTTCTCACTTTCTCCTGATGGAGGGGAACTCTATGCTGCCTCCCCCAGAGCCCACCTCCTTGGCATAGGTTAAGGCAGGAGATATAAAGGCAATTGTTTTCTTTCTTGTTTAATTAGTCTGCCCTAGGTTACCTCGTGACAGGGAAGGCACAAATCAACTCCTCTTTGGCTCTTTGTTCAGTAATCCTCAGTAATCCTGGGTGGATTGCAGCTTGAAGAATAACATTACATCTGTATAAATTGCCTCAGGATTTTTTGCTGTGCCCAGTATTTATCTTAATTTTCTGTCTTAAACTGTTGTACTACTGCTGTGCGTGAGGAAAGCTAACTATGTTCTAATACTACATAATGTCTCAGAGCTGTAACCTTTGAGATTAAAGCTGTGGTTGTCCTTAAATGTTTTCAGATTATGCAATGTCTCGTACTGATTCGTTCTTTTGAGCATCTCTTCACCTAGTTTCAAAGACCCACACAAAGTTTTAGTTTTGCAGAACAAATGAACTTTTTGTTCCAGAAGTGCAAGTGCTCAGTCAGTTCCTTATTTATGCCAGTGTAGCTTTCCTCTCTACTTCCTCTCTTCCTTTTTGGAAATCCAACAAGAATCTTGATTATGCAAGTAGAATGCATGATGACCTTGTCAGCAATGAGCCACCTATCAAATAGAAGTAGCTCCCTCATGAGAGGACAGTAAGTGCCCCCATATTTTACAAGTCAGCATGTTCTAGGGGATATCGAGTACATTTTGTTGTGCTGTCTCTAGACCAACGTAATACAAGAAAACAAGGCTGACCAATGTTGGGTTTCCAAAATGGCAGGTTTTTAAAGTGATGATTATTTGTTCCTGTATTGAATATGTTTTAGAAATACATACTCTTTGTGTGTATAACTTTCCTCCTTTCTCCTGTACTTAAATAAAAATCTATTTAAGAGAATTTTATTTAAATCAAATTGAAAATGCCTTGTGCAATCTGCTGTCACAAGAAATATCAAGTATTGGACTAGTACAATTAAATAAATTGTCATTAGCCTACAAGAAAATGAAGGTTTTAAGTCCATATGCCACCAGTGTACTGTGAAGGATAATGCAACAAGAAGAAAATGGTTGCAAGGAGAAATTCATGTCCTATCCTCTCCGTCCCATATTTGCACATCCTTCCACCTTCAGTTAGAGCGCAAATATGTAAAAAGAAGCCAAACAAATACAGAAGTTTTTTAAAGCCTACTTGGAAAAATAAGGGCAGAGTACCTACAGGGATACTAAGTGTTAACAAAGGAAGGCAAAAGGAGAGGTGATTAGGCTTTAGAGTTTCTTGACTTACCAATACCGTGGGCTGGAAAGTGGAAACCCACAGTTTTTCTTCTTCAATTTACCTTTAATAACCAGAGTAAATCAGATAAGCTACAAACAAATAATTCTATACACATAACTTTTATACACTCTTTTTTTGGATTATGAAAGGAAAAGGAGTAACAGCAATTTCAGGATTAAACCAGCCTGCCAATGTTGCTTTTTTTCCCTCTCCCCACCCCCTTCATTACTATTTTTTACAATTTTACACAATATAAAAAATTTATAGATTTTAACATTTACATGGAGTCTATAAAAACCTCATGCTACATTATCATATTGCTAAACTTTATTTGTTTTTATTATGGCTTTATTATTCTCTTTCATGGATGAAATGGCTGATATTTTATTTTGAATTCTAATTTATTATACAGTTAATATCACAGGGGTACTTTAATGAAACAATAACTGTAGAATACTGAAAAAATACAGTATTATGAAAGGGGTATATTCAATAACATGAACACAAATAGTAGAGAAGGATATAGATATTTTAATTATAGTTACCTTTATCTGCTTTTATGATGAAAATAGAACATGTGACCGAAAAAGAAATAAATCAGAGGTTAGTCTCTATTGATTTATGGATATGCAGTTCTTCAGTGTCGGTTATTTTATGCCCAAGATTAATTGAGTTGATTCCAGATTTTTGCACTGTTAGTCATAGGGAAAGACCAATAAGTTTGACCTCATGAACTCTAAGACAAACCTATTAACATTAAGATATCTTTATGACTCAAATTCCTGTGCACTGAAAGAGAAGGAAAATATAACAATTGAGAAAATGAAAACAGAAATCATTTGGAGCTGTTTTACGTAGAGAAAGGGAACAAGAGTTGCTAAGTTTTAAAAACCTTACATAAGATAATCAATCCCTGGGAAATTAGCCTTCAAAGAACCTACACTACAACTACAGGCACATACCATATTTTAATTTAATGAACTTTTCTCCTCATAATTATACACAGAACTCCTGCACTGTATAGCAAGATTTGTAAAAGACAAAAAATTGAGAAGCCCTCTTCAGTTATTCCCATGCAACACTGGGGAAAAATAAAGGAAACGTAATTCTTAGTTGTGTCTCTAAATATTTACAAGTGTGTAAAACAAATCATAGGAGCACCACACCTTGTCTGATTTACTCCTTTTTACTCTTGAACCTGGCCTAGGATTAGCCCTGTAAAGGAACCTACATCTGAACAAGGTGCTATGTGTAGTAACAAGCATTAAACCTTGTAACGACTGATTGCAGGAAGAGATCCCGACCATCACCTCCTCTAGGAACACAGGACAAGAGGACAGAGAACTGTGGAAGCATAAAACCTAGTAGGAATATATCTGTCATCGGCACCCCTCTTCTAGCACCTGGCACATGAGACAGACCATTTACGTCCTGCAGTCCCCTTTTAAAAAAACTTTTCTTAACAAAGTGAAACCCAAGAAGGCTAACATGGCAAAAGACAGATCAGAGGGACCTAGTGCCTGGAGCCTAGCAGGGCATTTGGACCTCCACCAAGGTGAGAAGGGTCCAAGCAGAGCTCCTACAGGAGCAGTGCAGGTAATGCAGCAGCTGAATGAAGATGGCTGATCTTCTAGTGGGGCCTTATCAGTGGTCAGGGAGAATGAAGCCTTCTCTGGGGCTAACAAAAGAAACAGTACGCAAACAGGCCAGGAAGAAATCCAGGACCACCTCAATCCCTGGCTATCTCAGTTTCCCTCCAGTCATTCCTTTCTCTTACCTCTCACTACCTGTCCAGATCCAGTCAGGATCAAGTTAGACTGCCAGGGAGCAGCAAGGGCCACTAAAAGGGGCAGGGAACCAGGAGCACTGTGCAATAGCAAGGTGGGCATCCCACAGTACGCAGGCAAGGTGAACAGGGCAGGCCTGGGGTTGGCAAGATGTGTGAATTACCAAGCATAGTTGTCACAGAGCTGTGAACCTACCTCAGCAGAAAGGGAACCAGAAGGTAGCCTTAGCTCTAGGCAAATGGCTGTATCAGCTGGGTGAATGAATTGGCTGTATAGCTGTTGGTCCCTGAATTAAACAAAAGAATGCAAATATACCAGCACAGCTCAGCCCAATGTAGAGTATAAAATACAAACAACAAGGAGGAAGAACTCTGAAGAGAGCTATGGGCTTCAGTGTGTTTCAACCCACATATTCCTTCCCAGAGGCTGGGAACACCCAGCATCATGATGGTGAATATATCATAGAGATTAGTGATGGAAATCACATTTGTATTGTGACTCAACTGCATATTACAGTTGTGATGCTCTCCTAAGTATGATTTGTACCCATGTAGTGGTTTAAGTACATTGCTGTATCACTCTGATAGATCAGATGGAGATTAGTGATGAGTGGTGTCCCTCTGAGGTCTGTATTGGGACCAGTACTCATTAATATCTTCATCAATGACATCATAGGCAGTGGGATCGAGTGCACCCTCAGCAAGTTTGCAGATGATACCAAGCTGAGTGGTGCAGTTGACATGCCTCAGGGATGGGATGCCATCCAGAGGGACCTGGACAAGGGGATGGGCCCATGTGAACCTCATGAGGTTCAACAAGGCCACGTGCAGGGTCCTGCACCTGGGTCAGGGCAACCCTCAGTATCAGTACAGGCTGGGGGGTGAAAGGATGGAGAGCAGCCCTGCCAAGAAGGACTTGGGGGCGCTGGTGGATGAAAAGCTGAACGTGAGCTGGCAATGTGCGCTCGCAGCCCAGAAGGCCAACCATATCCTGGGCTGCATCAGGTCGAGGGAGGGGATTCTGCCCCTCTACTCCGCTCTGGTGAGACCCCACCTGGAGTGCTGTGTCCAGCTCTGGAGCCCTCAGCACAGGAATGACACGGACCTGTTGGAGAGGGTCCAGAGGAGCACCACAAAAATGATCAGGGGAATGGAGCACCTCTCCTATGAGGACAGGCTGAGAGAGTTGGTGGTGTTCAGCCTGGAGAAGAGAAGGTTCCAGGGAGACCTGATTGTAGCCTTCCATCTAAGAAAGATGGGGACAGACTTTTTAGCAGGGCCTGTTGCAACAGGACAAGGGGCAATGGTTTTAAACTAAAAGATGGTAAATTTAGACTAGATCTAAGGAAGAAATTTTTCACAATGAGAGTGGTGAAACACTGGAGCAGGTTGCCTAGAAAGGTGGTAGATGCCCCATCCCTGGCAATGTTCAAGGTCAAGTTGGATGGGGCTCTGAGCAACCTGATCTAGTTGAAGATGTCCCTGCTGATTGCAGAAGGGTTGGACTAGATGGCCTTAAAAGGTCCCTTCCAACCCAGACTATTCTATGGTTTCTAGGATTTCTATGATCAAAATCCCATGTAACTTAACTTAAAAAAGCAATAGGCTTGGTGTTAGACATTAAATCTTGCATGCATGGAATATATAAAAGATCCTGGTCAGAGAGTAGCATGTGCCCTGTGAGGTGAGGCAGACGGAAGCGGGCTTGTTAATAGCAGCCTTCTAATTCTTGTAAGGGGTTACTGGAAAGAAGGAGCAAGGCTCTTCACCCTGGTGCTTAGTGGGATGGCAAGAGACAAAGGACATATATCAAATCACGAAAGGTTCCAACTGGATATAAGGAAATAAACTTCTGGTCATCGTTAGAAGAGACAAGCCATGAAACCAGCTGCCCAGACAGGTAGCACAGTCTCTATCTTTGGAGGTTTTCATGACCTGACTCAGTAAGTCTTGAGCAGCCTGGTCTGATCTCATAGCTGACCCTGTTTTGACCAGGTAGGACTCTGTCCAGAGCATATGAGTGGAGTACCTCAGAAGCCACTATTGGGTCCAGTAGTATCCAACATCTCTGTGAACAACCCGGATGATGGTATTGAAAGTGCCATCACCAAGCTTGCATGTGATGGCAGGCTGGGAGGAGAGAGATACATGCCGGAAAGTAGAGCCATCATACATACAAGTGTGGACAGTCTGGAAGATTGAGCCAACAAAAATTGAAGATAGCAAAGGTAATGTAAAGCCCCACACCTGGGACAGGATAATCCCAAGCAGCAGTACAGGCTGGGGTCTGACTGGCTTGGGAGGAGCCATCTAGTGAATTTAAAAAAAAAGCTAAACAGCCTGTTCCATGTGCACTGTCCACAGCTATTGAGCAAACACTTAATTCCATTTATCTATAAGGGCTATATTCTGACACTGTAAGAAGTCCCAGTGGTCTGAAGTTGTGATCTGAAAGTGATACTAACAGGACTATTTACTCCTGCTTGAAGGATGGGAACAAAATGTGAAGAAAGCCTCTGGAGAGACCCACTGGATGTCACTGTGTGAATGGAAATTATCTGCAATTGCTTGCCAGCTTTCAATCTGTTCCTTAGCTTTAGATGTAGCAAACCCAGTGTCACACTTCTGTGTTAAACTTGTGCTTGTGCAGATACCTAGCAGCAAAAAAAAAGAAACACTAAATAGGACAATACAAAATATTTTTTCTGGTTCTGTTGATTGTGCTGCTTTCTCTTCTGCATGATGACACTGGTTTAACATTAGCAGTAGACTGCAGGTTGTACAGACTTACTGCAGGGGAAAAACAAGAACATAAAGTCTTTTTCCTCACAGCACAGTTACATTGTGGGAAGTCTTTTCCATAGTAGTTAAATAACACTAAAAGCCAAAGATTCATAAAAGGGTTAGGCAAACTGGTCAATTTAAAAAGTGGTGGTCCAAATACAGTTATTGCTTAGAAAGTCCATCAATAACTGGTGATTAGGAGCTGGCAACTGTATTTGATAATACAGAAATAATACTAGACATAAGCATCTTCTTTCAGGCACTGCTGAAAACAGAATATAAATCCAATCTGATCTTTGATCTGTATTTGGACCTCTTCTGTTCTTAGGCAGAACCTTTCTATCCCTTAGTATCCCAAACCATGGAAAAATGAATCAAGAAGGCACCCAAAGAGCACATGCAGTTCTTGAAGGACATGAAAATAGACAACACCTTTCCTGAAACTGTTCCTGTCCCTGGAAGAATCTATGCATCATCATAAATAGCAATACACTAAGAGAATTCTGCTGAGAGGGGATGTTTAATTCATCTAGTGATAGTGTCTGCTTTAATAATACTTAAAGGAAAGGATGCTTTGTCACCTATTCCAGCAGCATCTAATTTTCCTGCATAGAATTATACTTCTAACACTTCAGCGTGAATTCCAACAAGAAATTGGCACTTTAAAATTAAACTATGAATCTGTGATTTACTGTGAATAAAGTGAATAGTATTGCAAAACATCATATATGAATTTTTGATCACCAAATCTACATGAAAGTTCATGATAGGTGACAGGGTAAAATTACCCAGCTTGCGTTCCTGATACATTTCATAAATAATCTGGGATGCTCAAGTCTCAAAATACTTTGTATATAGATAAACCCACTGTGGAGATCTGACCTTTTGAGTGAGAGAGACCTAGTCTAGGCTGTCCCTCATAGTGATAAAAATGCTCACATAAATTTACTTTCTGCCTATATATTCTTAAAGGGAAGTCAGTTCCCAGAGCTTGGGGGTCATGGAGTTATTAGTGAGACTACAGTTCTAGAGGTTGAAGCAGATATTAATTAGAATTAAGTTTAAAATGTTCTCTGCAGTGAGTAAGGGCACTTGCCATTAATCTAACATGGTAGTCTAACCCTGCAGCTCTAACAAACTTCTATATTTGACAAGGGAAA
>NW_010545398.1:13410-26113 GCF_000687285.1 Phaethon lepturus
TGTACCCATTTAACTAAAATTAGGCAAAACAAACTCTGACTCATGCAAGTGAACAAGTTCTCTGAAATATAATTTGAAACAGTACCAACTGTGGTCATCTCAAACAAAGCACCTCAACAAGGATTGTAGAGGCAAATTTTTAAAAAATTAATAGATGACAGTCCAGAAAGATTAGATAATCTGTGTCAATCTGATAGGAATGATTAAGCATTAACATTCCTTCCTTTAAGGTGCAAAGCAGCCAGTACCTAGATTTGTAGAAGATTTCTTGATTTTTTATTTGGTTCCAAGCCTGAATATTGTCCCCAAAAATAACTTAAAGCAAAATTCTGTAGTTGAGCGGAGACTGTTTCACATGCTCCAGATCTCACATTTACCAAGAAATGATTCATTGTTCTGCCAATCCTTATAAAAGGTCAAGAGAAAGTGAATCCTAAGAGCAGTGTACACAGAAGAGCAGCACATTTTGAAGAAGAAATGTGGAAAAAAAGATCCTTGGTGCTCAGATACCAGTACACAATCACTGCAATATTATTGCAGCTGCTTGGATGGAAACTCCTCTGGATAAACAGGCAGGAAGATCAACTCCGTTTACAACTTAATTCAAATCTCCTCTCACTTGCCTGCAGGATTCATCTAGTTTTCACCTTCCTTCTTTAGAACTCTTTTATATCGGATTCTCTCACCCAGGCAAAGAGCAAGGTCATTTACAATGGCAATAGAAAGTTGATTAGAACAAATAGCAAAGGCTATAGTTTCAGTGAGTTAAAGAACTTTAAGAGCATTAAACAGACAAAACTCAGGCAGGATCTGAGTCTGATAGACTCCCACAGTGGGTTTCAAGACAAGTATTTCCTTTTCATAGGACCCTACATGTTTCCTCCACCACAGTGATTCTAGGTTCAAAGTTTACCCTAGAACTGTGCTGTTAATTAATTGATTCTTATTAATGCACAAAAGGCCAAGCAATTGATTCCTAAGGTACTTGCAAAATGACAGGCTGTGCCACACGCCTTTACAAGGTGAGTAAAGTAACTAAGTTCGGATTTGAAACTCTCACCTCCCCAGAATATTCAGGTTTCCCATTAGACTCTGCTTGGTGCTGGTCTTGATGGACAGGGACAGGAAGTCCTTAAAAATACTTAAACTTAAAAATAGTTTTTCCCCTTTGCAATGTTTTTTGCATTCCCCCAGTAACAGATTCCCTTTGCTAATTGCAAAGAATATTCCAAGCCCTGCAGAGGGAAGGAGCAGGAGAAATGGATGGAGGTGGGCCTACAGCCAGAAAGTTATCCGTAGACTTTCAGATGACATCTCATACATCTCATTTAAGCTGATGAAACTCACTTTCACATGAGTTGTGACATAACCATGGCAGGAACTGACAAGTGTCAAAATCTTGCTGAACAGATAAGATTTCAAGTCCTATCCCTCTGTACCGAAGAAGAGCCAGCAAATATTACACATTTATCCTGCTTTTTCCCATGGCACTAACTCCTCTCAGCAGCTTCATTGGCACTCTGTGAGCTTGTCCAATTCACGCTTTCACTTAGAATATCTGCTGGTACTTAAACTTTTCACGGCTTTCCCATCGGGACACCTTTCTAAATATCGCTCTACTGTGGGGAATAAAGAGTTACTGGATGTTCTGCCATCAGGACTGGGGTTTCTGTGCAGATTCTTGAGCCCAATAAACAATCCCTTGTGTTGACCAGGAGACCAAGGAATTATTTTTTTCACAGGTCAGAATCTCTCTCATTCCCTTTTTCCAATGCTGTCATCACACACCAGTGTCATAATGGAACAGACCAACAAGTGTGGACCTGGGCACAAAGGACAGATACTGGTAAGAAACAGATAGATTTAGGTATCACTACATCATGGTGTCCAGGTGCAAACGGGGAAATTTCCTTCCCCTTGCAGTCACTTAGTAAGCATACACTGGGGGATATTGTGACCTCTTGCAACTGATCAGGTCTTGCCACCTATTTTTTTCCAGGATCATGTCTACCTGATGGTACTGCACAGACAAACCACACCATGGGGTGGCTTCCTCGTAGCCACTCTCCGTGCCTGCAACTGCAGCCATGGGTAGTGTCTCCTGACAGCTCTCACCCCCCGACTCAGACCAAGTGCTATGACAGTCGCAAGGTCTGCAAACTTAGTGTGGCTGTGGGAGTAGGGGAGACAGTCTCAGAAAGCAGAACCACCATGACCTGGAAGGACTGCAGTTATTATTTCCTGGGAAGTAACAAGTATTAGACAAGCATCCACATTGTGCCTTTTCCTCTGTCCAAGCCATGCTCCTCGTGTGAAAGTGAAAGTTGCCTTCTGCTCAGTCACCCTTTTCCAAAAAGGTTTTCTCTGCATGTCTAACCATGCTCTGACAGCTACCCCAAACCAGGCACAGCCTTCCTCAGGACAGGCTCCAGCATGGTTTGTCAGACTTATCAAGGAGTGGAGTGTCTCAGGACAATAGAATGAAATAGCATGAGCCTGTCCATTTGCTCTGTCAGAGCAGTCTCGGGAGATGTGCACAAACAGCAAACCAAACAAAAAGTTCAGGAACTTTTTTGCCAATGAACCTCCCATTGTTCCTGTATGGATTTCTTCCTCAAACTCTCTCACTTGCTTCCTTCCAGATATATGACCCCTTGGGATTGTACATACAGGTGAGCCATACCCACAGCAGCCTCTGCTACTACTTCCAGGCTTGGGATCAGGGGGATAACCCACACTCATCATGGCAGAAAAAATATGCTCTTCTTCTTCTGGATCTTTACTACATAGTCTGCTCAACAAACAGGGTGGACAGTTTACTGCTGGTCTCAAAATTCACACGTACCTTTGGAGTGGATGCTAATGCATTTCAGGTTTCTGCTCAAAGTAGGCTATAAACTAAGATCAAGGGGCCATTAGCACTAGATCCCTTACACAGCAAAAGTGAGATGATTGTCCCCTTCTGCTTCCATTGTTTGTGCTGCAGTCCTTTTCCCTGGTAATCCCTCTTCACCCTCCAGCTACTCGATAGAGCAGGCACTCCATTGAGGAATCAAGTCAAGGTCCAGAGTGCAGAAAGATGTGTAATATGCAATGAGCAGGGACAATACAAAAGAAGCCTTCCTGGCAAGGGAGGGCTCTGCAACATGCAGCTAGTATTCTCCTGACAGGAAAAATTTGCTTATAGGGTTGATGAAGTGTTCTGCAGAGCAAGCCTGACTGAGGAAAAAAAAAAATCTCCAGCCTATGGCTGCCTCACACATGTCTGGGGACTTCTGGAGAGGAGGAGAAATGGTGGAGGAAAGAGGGAATATCATAAGGCTGAAGTAAATGAGTTCTGAATCAATAAGGCATGGTGGCGGAGGAGGGAAAACATTTGAGAGACACGATAAAGGAATCCACAGCTCTATAAAACCCAGATTAATGCTCTTTTGCACACTGGTGCCATCTGCACATAAGCAGCACCCTGAAAAATAATAGTCATGTTATCTTCATATCTGGTGATTTTCCCCAAGGCTTTGCAGAAACTACAGAGGGCACAACGGATTGCACGTGTAAGGATGTGGTAAGGCTTCTTGGCATTTAGCTTGTCCTTTTGAGTCAACAAGCTGAAGATAAGTCTTAGGTTCTGCCAGGCAGGAGTTCAGGGTGTCACTGAGACTCCTGAGGACCCTCTGATGGTGGCTACACATCCCAGGGGGTCAGGCAGCCTCAGTGCCATGACACAGAATGGTAGCCAAATATTGAAAATGTCAGTGTTGCCCAAGGGACAGAATAGCAGTTAGTTCCTGCAGGAAGACGTCATGGGCATTGTGAATGGATCACATCACTGTCTCTAAGTCATCTCATATCTGCTCTCTGTCTGCTAATGCCCCGCTGGATCATGGTTCAGCATTCCTTCCTACTTGCACATGATGCAGGCAAGGGGGGAAGGCTAGTACATTAGATGGGTCTATATTGCATAAGGAGGAGATGAGAAAGGATTGTTCTTGAAGCTTTGGTACATTCCCAGCTACTTTACAGTATAGACAGGACCTGGGACCATAAAGGCCCTGAGATGTGGGCAGCACAGGCTCACACCAGTCTGCTCACTCATCCAAGTAACAAAACACATAGATGATCCACCTAGGACAGAATGATCCATCTAGGACTGCTCAACCTACCTGCAGTAAATAGGTTATCCAGTGGCTTATCTGCAGCCACCAAAGGCAACAGAAATTTCTCCATTATTTATTGTTAGTACCTCATGATTTGACATTTAATTTAAGTCTTTTACTGCATCTTGCCCAGCAGCTTTAGCATTATAAATGGGGAAGCACTTTCTTTCCCATTTAAGAACTAGCCACAAGGATTCAGATCTGCTTGATGAACCTTTTCATAAGGCTTGTATTATGTTGTCATAAGTGAGGGATATTCAGAAGCTCTGTTATGAGGTAAGTTACCTAATCGCTGAAGGCATTACTGCTTCAAGGCATCTATCCATGTCCACCCTTCATGGGCAGATATGCTTCCCTAAATACTGTAGAGGTGAGGAAGTTGTTCCTTTTGTTTACGGTTGCAAACTTCTTTACAAACAGCTTTTTTTGAGAAGTTTTGTTTTCTTTCTGTTATGAAAGCTTCCACAGCACTTGGGATACAGGCACTTTGACAGAGCGGGCAGTCAGGTTGGCCAGGGACAATATGCCCTTGGCAAATCCGTGTTGAGTATGGCTGATTGCTTTCTCTCCCGTCACGTGCTTAGGTATGGAGGCCAAGAGGACATGCTCCGTGATCTTTCCAGGGAGGGCTTTCATTGTGTGCTTTTCTCACTGTACTTCATCCTTACTTGTGCTGCTGTAATTATCTACCTTTTACAATATCTTAGATGCTGTATTACATTTATTTGTAACGATGACCGTAAGCAGACTCACCAACTTCAGACAGCACTCAATCTCCATCATAACAGTGTAAGTCATATAAACATGTAGCCTGCATTCTCAAAACATAAAAGACTAATGCCAAATCCAAACATCCTTCAGATACAAAAATTTACCAAGAAACATAAACTAAGAGGTTTATTCTCATTGAAACAGGCTGTTAAAGCCTAGAAGAGTCAAAAAGAACCAGTCACTCTTACTGCTCTTCCAAGGAATCCTCTCAGTCCTTTGTAAGCATGGCCTGAAACCTATCCACACTTCTTACAGCTGGAGTGGAGAAGTAAATCAGGCCATCTGGTCTTCAGACTTCTTGCCCATGTAACAGGTTGGCCACTTTATCATTAATTGCTTTTCAAAGCACCCCTAAAAGCACTTCCAGCACTTATGCTTTCACAGATACTCACTTGCATTAGCATTCAAAACCTCTTTATCTACGTTAAATGTTTATACTATGCTTACTACAATAATGCCTGAGTAACATAATATATGTGGCCCCAGAAATCTCATGGGAATAGGAAAATATTACCTTCAACTTACAGGCAAGGAGAGATCCATATGTTTTAAGCTCTTTGTGCTCAGCTTTTGTCTTCTGACAAGACTTGCCCTTTCCTTTTTGAAAACAGGACTTCATTCCCATCCCTTGGACCTTGCAATGCTGACCACAGACACACAGGTTGGCACCAGCTGTCCTGAGGGACCTGAGCTGTTCTGAACTGCTCAGCACTTACCCTGGAGCACATAGTGGGCCATGGGCTTATCCATGTGGCACCCATGAACTAGTGCAGGTTCCTATGCTTGTATATGTTTACTTAATGTTTGTAGATGGTGTATTTTGAAATGGCTTTGTTAAGCCAGCAATTGTGATTACATTTGAATAGCAGTGGGAGCTCAGTGTTGTTAAAAATAGCACTTTGACCATTCATTCCATTTCTTCACATTTTAGTTTTGTTTTCACCGTATTTCTTCCAGAAAAAAAAACCCTCTTATATTCTCTTAAGGGAGAGGTACAACCAGTTAGTGGCTTATGTACATGGTCTATTGCCTTCATGAATCAGCTTCCTAGGTTCCAGAAAGACTTATACTTTTCCCTCATGTGTATACATCTTGAAGACTGCATGAACTGATTAATACTCTTTTCCTTCCTACGGTCTAGAATAGTCTGTATTCCTGTATTCTGAGGTTTTGTTAATACAAGCATACATGGGAAGACTGCAACCTCAAGATCAAATGGAACTTTTAGTCAGCAGATGACACAGTTTTACCACTTATCTATGTGTTTCTTTAACAGAATAATATATAAGGGAACAATTAATCTTTATCTTTACCTCCATTTTCAGGCTCAAAAAGTAAAAGACCATGCTGCTGACATTTATTTGTCAGCTGAAGTAACTTTCCATGCTTTGGAAAATAAGACTTTTAGCCCTGAGGAAAGGATCCTTCAGTGCAGGAATAATGGCTTGTGTTAAATGTCTTTGGGATAAAAAATTACTTCACTAAGAACATTAAGCACTGGCTATTCCATGACATCTTTCAAGTACCACTCTCTTTGCAACAGAATCTAACAGCCTTGAGAATGATGCCCAGGCTTTCATTTCAGTGTCTTAAGAACATGTGATAGCTCAGGATGGGAAATGAAAGGGTCAGCGGGAAGCCCGGTGAAATAATGAAGACTTCCTTGGAGACAAAGAACAATTGGGAACATGACTCCACGGCTGAGTGGTGCTTCTACTCCTGGTTCCTATGGTGCCACTCTCAAAGGACTGAGTCCTGATTTGGGTGAATCCTCTGAGCTTAAGCATTCAAGGCAGGACTGCTCTCTCTTTTGCAGAATCTGTTTTGAGCAGGGCCTCATCTAATATATTTGGATTATGGAGCAAAGTCCTGTCATAAACTACAACATCAAGACTGACTATGCTCACCAACATAATATTGAGGTCAAAAGCAGAGGTGCCAATGGGGGATAGGATCCAGCCAGGGGAGCTCTGAGGGGTACAGGCTGGAATTCAGATGTATGAAGTGGACATCTGGTAAGATTTTGCTATCTAACTCCATTTGAGGTCTAAACTTTTCCTAGCTATAGTAAATTTCACTAGTAGGAAGACTGGCAAGTTAAAGGACATGATTCTTCCCTCTACCACACACTCATGAGTACTCATCTTACCTTAGAAAGACAGATGACAAACCTGCATTAATTAATGTATATTCTAAAAGAGCTCTAGAAGTTCTTGAGAAGCATTATTATTTATTTCTGAGGGAAATTTTTCACTGTATGATTAGAGATACACTAGAAACATACCTAAATAAAGTTAGAAGATAAAATTTTTTAGATATCAGAAGTGTTCCCATGAGCCCTTGATTTTCTAAGCTATCAATGGCTCTTTAGCTACTTATGTCCTAAAGGTAGGGTTTTAACTCTGCTTTTCAGATCCAAAATAATGAGGGATATAAAGAAGATGGAGAATCTCCTCAGAGGTGAACAGAGAAAGGACAACAAACATAAGCTGCAGAACTCTAGATACACAGGGGAAAAAAATCACTGTAGGGGTGGTCAAATACTGGAACAAGTTGCCCAGAGAGAATGTGGAATCTCCATCCTTGGAGATACTTAGAACTCAACCCAGTAGCAGGGTAAGACCCTGGCTGGACAGGATGATCTCCAGAGCTTCCTTCCAACCTAAATTTTTGTATGATTCTATGATTATGACTACATAAAGACCTATTTCACATTCACATGAATCATTTGGTGTCACTGTGTGAGCTCATATCTGTCCCTTGATGTCATAATATCAGTGTTGCAGGGTTAATTTCTATTCCCATTATATACTATGTCAATTCCAGCAGAGACTGAAAATTTTTAAATCAGAATATTGTGTTTGCTGACCTACTCTAAGCATGGCCATGGTCATGTGTTAAATGTTTATTACATTAATTGATTTTTTTGGAGAATTTAACTAATACAGCTTGACAACAAGGTTCCTAATTTTTCACCATAAATGTAGCTTAATAACTGACAAAACTAGTGTCACCTGTATTATGGAGAGTTTCAACATTTTTTACTTATCTAGATGGCCTCTTATTCAAGTGGGGCTACTTTGGAAGTGTCTTGGAATATGTATATCAGTTATATGCAGCTTGTATGTATTTTGTTGGGTGAAATGAAAAATTTAATTATATGAAAAAAATGCAAATTGCTTCCAACTGTGTTAACTGTGAGAGAGTTGCATTATCTTCTAACATAAATTGTCAGTGAATTGAAGAAAAGACGTTTTGGAAGCTGATCTGATTACTGTCAGGGAAAGTGCTCAAACTCAATTGTTGGCAAATGTCCAGTACCCATCACTGAATGATCATCACCTCATCATTCAGCCTTCTCAACTGACATGCAAAACAACATCCAAATATTCATTGCACATCTGTGCTGGACAGATTATGCATTAGCAATTCAAATCAATTCAATGTACAGGCAGTTTCTGTAAAGGCGTCTGTTTGGGTGAGATGCCTTGTTGTCTGGGATGGATAATAAGGCAACTCTGTCTAATCTTGGAGAACAATCAACCCATCTTGAGAAGGTGACTGACTACGTATGCTCTTGCCCTGACAGCACTAGAACAATGGCCCCATAATGCACTTGACTCAGCTGGTAATAAAATCTACTTTTGATTAGCAGCCATGGCTTGTGTCAATCACTGCATGATGTACCATTGTCCTCTGGTCCTGAACACAGTTTATTTACAGGGAAACAAAAGCTTTTTGGATATGGCTGCTGCCCAGAGATTGCAAAATAGATTGAGCTGTCAGCCTCACACACTAGATGAAGATTAATGAGTTGTGCAGACAATAAATATGAAGCAATGACCATAAATATGCTAATAGGTATTATCCATATACACTATAATTGCTACAAAAATTAAAAAGTAGTGTGAAGGAAATAGGTCACAGGGTGACAGATAGATAATCTTGGATGCTGAAGATCTTTGGTTCAGTCAGATTCTCTACAGGTTTATTTCCTTCAATTAGACCCTTCAAAAGAGTAATTGTTTAAAAGCTGTTTGAATAATCTCTTTTGAAACAGAGGTTTATGGGAAAAATGTTTATGAAAAAGTGACTTCAATGAACATGTTATTGGAATGAAAAAGGTGACTACCAAAAGAAGTCTATGCAGAGATTAATGTCTGTGATCAGCTGCTCAGCTTCATTATGAGGAAAATATCTCCAAGTGGCACACTAGTGAAAACTGACTTCAAGGAAAACATTCCAAAGAGACACAGCAGATTATATCCACAGACACAAGTGAATGAGGTCATTCCCAAGCAAAATACAGAAGAGTTGCATGCACATCTGGTTGTGTTGGTTTGTCTGCTGTTTTCAGCTTAGCATGCTTTTTTGCTTTTTTTTCTTTTTTTTTAACTGAAGAAGGGAAGGATGCCCACAGCTCAAATTTTCAGAGTACTTCCAATCAGGCATCTAGTTTTCCAATTCCTTTCAAAGAGCACATGGACTGGACAGCACATGATTTTTAACACCTAAGGATTTCATTGGAACCTGAAACTTAGAGAGTTAAACATCAGACTATGTCAGCTACGTGTATAAAAGCTTCAGCACCTAAGGCTACTGAAATTGTGGTGACACTGAAAATTAAGGCAGTTGTACTGTTGGCTTTGACTCTGTTGTCTGAGGCTTGGAAGCGCCACTGGATGCTTTTCAGGTCAGCTGACACCACCCATCTCCTCCCCTCAGATTTTTAGAGTCTGGAGTGGGGAAATTACACAGATATTCTCCTAGATCCAATTTACTGTTAGAATGTCAGGCTCGGTGATAAAAATGAGTTATTTTCTCTTTCCTTCCATACTTTAACTGGAAGCTGCATCAGTTTGGCTCTTAAGTTATCACTGCTTGGATTTTTGGCAAACAGTCTACAAAGACTTACAACTGCCTTAGTGCTTCTGTGCCAGGCTCCCTGCAAACTCAACTGGACATCAACTACATTTGCCTAACATTGTGGAAGTTACACTTTCTAATCAGAAATACCAGTAAAACAAAGCAAAAAAAGGTAGGGGACCATTTAGGAAAAAGTCTCACACAAAGTCAGCATGTCTTTCTGGATGAATCGGTGGTGGGAGAGGACCTCTGGAAGCTGCAGGCTCAAGGACTGAGTTCTTGTTCCCAATCCCACTTCAGCAGTGACACTGGGTCTTTTCAAGCTGGAGGCTGTGATGTTAGTCATGTCACATGTTGCCAGGACACAGCAAGGCCCTGTCCCCCCATCCCAAGCAAGGTGAGCACAGCAGACCCAGAGATGATAGGCAGGTTAAACCAAGAGTCCAAATCATCAGGCAAGTTTGTAGTGATGAGGCAAGTCCAAGGTCAGGCCAGAAATGTGAGTTAGCAAATCAGGTTCAGGTCTGGTGATGGTATCCAGGGTCAATCACAGTCCAGTGACTGATGGGCAAGTCTATCCTTGCTAACTAGGCAGGTCCAAGGTTATGCCATGAAGACAGGATGCAACTCAGTCTGGATCAATGAGGTATGGCTGTGATGGAGCTGCAGGCAGGTGCACCTGCAGCATTGCTCAGGCAGGGACTGAAGACCCAGGGGAGGCTGGCCAGGGCTGTAAGGATCTAATCGCAGACTCAGCCCTGACACAGGTGCAAGAGATTGACCTTGTTTTCATTCATTTTCATACAAGAGATTGTCCCAAGTTTTCATAATAAGCTGAAAACAAGTAAAAGCAAACCCCTTCCAGGTCAGAACTTCTCCATAACTTACATTTGCCGTGCCACTACAGTAACAAAAGCATGAAGATAGGCAGAGCTCGGATGTATTTAGCACTGTGTCATCTGTGCCTACTCACATGTTCCTCACCCAACTCACTACAACCACATAGCAGATTTTAGAGCCACGTCCTTGCTAACTAGGTCCATGGCACAGTTGTAAACAAAGGCTTCCCTTGAATCCCTTTGGTGGCTCTCCTCTCCTTCATACACTGAGTTTCTTTGCCTTGTTTTTATGAGACTACTATTAATTTCTCTTTTCCCTGCTTATTCACTGATGTCTCTGCCAATCATGAATTGCCTTGATGCACTTTGCTTGCAATAAAACTTTTATTTTATATTTTAGCTCTTTTTAGTTAAACAACTTTGTGTGTAGCCATTCTGAATTGTGTTTTAGGATTGAGTAAAAGGTCATCACATATAGAGTCTCTGCAACTTTGTGAGGCCTTCATTCCCTGTGGCTTTGCCAGACTTCATCAGCATTTCCTGATGGGCTGTTAGGAATATTAAATAAATGATATTAACAAAGCAACAAAAGATATTAGCAGTTTTGAAGGAAGGATCTGTAGCAATATGCAAGAAGTGGCATTTTTGGTTTTATTGTCGCTTTAAAGAAAGCCTATAGCATTCATTGTCCTATTCTTACATACAATTTTACTTGCATTTAAGCTGCAGCTTTACATATTTCATAATATTAAGTAATTCAAAATGATAAATGAGAGACTTGAGAAATTATGGGGGTAAAGATGCATCATAATTACAGAAGCCCTAATGCAAGCAGAGTATAAAATAAAAACAACAAACATTAGAATTAAAGAAAACTAACGTACATGAACTAAAGAAAAATTGAATGAAAGAAAAGAGTTAGAAGAGCAGTGCTGCCCAGGGGTACATGGGCCAGATATCCTAATGCTCATATTAACAGCACAGAGAAGAATCATAGAATCATAGAATCATTAAGGTTGGAAAAGATCTCTAAGATCATCACGTCCAACCATCAACCCAACACCACCATGCCCACTAAACCATGTCCTGAAGTGCCACATCTACACTTTTTTGGAACACCACCAGGGATGGTGACTACACCACCTTCCTTGGCAGCCTGGTCCAATGCTTGACAACACTTTCAGTGAAGAAATTTTCCCTAATATCCAGTCTAAACCTCCCCTGGCACAACTTGAAGCCTTTTCCTCTTGTCCTATCGCTAGTTACTTGGAAGAAGAGACCAACACCCACCTTTCTACAACCTCCTTTCAGGCAGTTGTATAGAGTGATGAGGTCTCCCCTCAGCCTCCTCTTCTCCAGACTAAACAACCTCAGTTCCCTCAGCCACTCCTCATAAGACTTGTTCTCCAAACCCCTCACCAGCTTCGTTGCCCTTCTCTGGACACACTCCAGCACCTCAATGTCCTTCTTGTAGTGAGGGGCCCAAAACTGAACACAGGATTCAAGGTGCAGCCTCACCAGTGCCAAGTAAAGGGGCACGATCACGTTCCTACTGCTGCTGGCCACACCATTTCTGATACAGGCCAGGATGCTGTTGGCCTTCTTGGACACCTGAGCACACTGCTGGCTCATGTTCAGCCAGCTGTCCTTCTCACTTTCATAGCTCCCACAAGTCTTTCTCTGTTTTTAAAGAGCAGGTCAAGCAGGGCACCTCCCCTGGTAGGCTCACTTACCAGGTGTGTCAAGAAGTTATCTTCCACACACTCCAGGAACCTCCTAGACTATTTCCTCTCTGCTGTGTTGTATTTCCAGGAGACGTCCGGTAAGTTGAAGTCCCCCACAAGAACAAGGGCTAGTGATTGTGAGACATCTGCCAGTTACTTGTAGAATGCTTTTCTCTGCCTCTTCATCCTATAACAGACTCCCAGCAGGATATCTGCCTTGTTTGCCTTACCCCTCATCCTTACCCATAAGCACTCGACCTTGTCATCACAATCATTGAGCTCTATACAATCAAAACACTAACATACAGAGCCACCCCACCACCTCTCCTTCCTTGCCTGTCCCTTC
>NW_010545398.1:26248-26563 GCF_000687285.1 Phaethon lepturus
CAGCGGGGCTATCGATTTCACCCCCAACTCTGGCATGCCACCCTAGGATCATCTCTAGTGAGCCTGGTTTTATCTCCTCCCCCCTTTGAACTTAGTTTAAAGCCCTCTCGGTGAGGCCTGCCAACTCTTGAGCATGAATGCTCTTCCCCCTTGGACATAGCTAAACGCCATCTGCTGCTAGCAGGTCCGATGACACGTAAACCTCCCCATCGTCAAAAAAAAAGAAAATTCATCTGATGGCACCAGCCTCTGAGCCACGTGTTAACCAGGTGTGTTTTCCTGTTCCTGTCAGTGTTCCTCCCTGCCACTGACGGG
>NW_010545399.1:0-4814 GCF_000687285.1 Phaethon lepturus
GCCACTCCTCCCCAAGCCTGTAGTGTTACACGGGGTTGTTGTGACTCTAGTACGTGACCTGGCACTTGACCTTGTGTTCTGGTTTCAGCCACGATAGAGCTGGTGTTCTTCACAGAAGCTAGCATAAGGCTATGTTTTTGATTTGGGATGAGAAAATGTTGATAACATGCTGATGTTTTGGGTTGTTGCTAAGTAGGCAAGGACAGTCCAGCTTCTCGTGCTGGCCTGCAGCGAGCAGGCTGGGGGTGCACGGGGAGCTGGGAGGGGACACAGCTGGGACAGCTGACCCAGGCGAGATATTCCCTACCATACAACGTCATGCCCAGTACATAAACCGGAGTTAGCCGGGGGGTGGAAATCGCTGCTCAGGGAAGGGCTATCGATCATTGGGTGGTGAGTAATTGCTGTATCGGGCATCACTTGTTCTTTTACATTCCTTTGTCAGTATTACTGTTGTTATTATCATTGTTGTTCCCTTCTCTCTTGCGGTCCTATTCAACTGTTTTCTCAACCCACGGGTTTTTTCCCAATTCTCTCCCCCATCCCACTGGGGGGAAAGTGAGCGAGCGGCTGCGTGGTGCTTAGTTGCCGGCTGGGGCTAAACCACGACAGTCCTTTTTGGCGCCCAACGTGGGTCTCGAAAGGCTTGAGATGGTAACAGTTGCATGTCAAGATATCAGTTTATTTAATTTGCATCATGCTCTTGTCTTTGCCATATGTGTTAAAGATTGGTGTTGGTTTCAGCAGGCTGCTGTACTCTGCAATGGTTAGTAATGTCTTGCCTGGGAGATTTGTTTTTAGAACACTGACCTTGAGCTTCATGTGGTATCATCTGAGCTCTGTACTAAAGCCGTTACTGTATTTTGGCTACTGTCTTGTGGAGACAATTAGCAATTATACTTCTGCCTCCGAAAGGCTTTCTATGGAGGAAATGCAGAATGGTACCTTTGCTACCCTCTATCATAATGTTTCCTCCATCACAATAATTTTTCAGTATTTTGAACACCCTTGGACAGTTAAAATACTTTTATTGCTACTTCTGGGGAACATTGTTTTGGTTTTGTCTAAGGTTGGCAAGCAATTTAAGAATATCACCCGGAGATCTGCCCCAAGGCTGAATAGTTATGAATGGCAGGGTGTGTGCAACAGCATGGGCAAATGCCTGGGATGGTGGGCACCTCCAGTGTTTTGGAACTTCACTCCCAAACAAGTGCAGAATCCTGATAAACTAGCAGAATATTTGGAAGAAGTATGCTGTCGCCCTGACACAAATCATTGCAATGTGCTGGGGCCTCGCCCATGCCTACTGAGCTCTATTTAACACTATACAAAGGGGAGAGAGGCTCTCTGGATCTGATGACAATGTGACAGGCCCATCGATCCAGCCTGTCCAGATCCCTCTGCAGAGCCTTCCTACCCTCGAGCAGATCAACACTCCCACCCAACTTGGTGTCACCTACAAACTTACTGAGTTTAGAGAAGGAAACACATAATAGAACATTTTATTTCATAGATGTTGTACGTAGTCATGTTCAGAAAGTACAGTCAGAGAAATACTACCCTCTCTTTCTAGTGCAAAGTATAAGGACTGTGATGGAGATGCTGCCTCCTTTGGGAAGTTGGTCTAGGGTCTTAGGCTGACCCCTGGGGAAAACTCTGCCTCCTCCAGAAGCAAAGTGTATCCCTACCCACAGAAACATCTAAGATAACAGATGAAAAGCTGCTTACTGTCGTCTCAAATGAGAACAGCTTGTTTTCTTATTAGTAACTCCTTGCCCTGCTCCACAGTGTTGCACTAATATCACTAAATTTAATATTAAATAACCCAACAGAATTTGCCATATGCATATTCACTTTCACCAGCCATGAGCCTACAAATATGCAACACCCCAAAACATGAAAAGATGGCAATACTGAAATAGCACTTACTGTAATCACAGCCTTGCTCAGACAGATAGAGCCTCTGCAGCCATACTCTGTTTCATCTTCAGACTTGTAATAACTGAGTGTGTTGCTTTTCAAAACTACCCATCGATCCTGCCACCCATGAATGTAGTTGGTCCACTGTAAAAAAAAATAAAAAAATTCAAAGATCAGCTAACAGTAAAATAACAATAAAAACAGTTTGGCTGATATTTCTCAGGCATTCAAGCACCAGGAAGAAAAAAAGCAGCTTCTATAAAAATTCTTCCCAATTGAGAACTTTTATTCCTCTTCTGCCCAGAGCTCCCTAAAATCATTTTACAAACTTCTGAAGGTACTAAAAACCAGTTGTTTCAAATGAACAATAACAGATGTCTTAACTGCAACTGCATTGCCAAAGCCAGTTAAAAGAAAGGTAAACATACTGATGACAAATGAGGGGGGGATAAAACATTAATCACTAAGGTGAGTTCAGTAATTTGATTTAAAAGCTGGAGTTAGACCAAAAGCCAGGCTTAAGCAGAACATGAAATAAATTATTTTATATAAAAGTTAATTTCTACAAAAGTGATTTTGTATCTAGTTCTCTTCATATAAACAGAAACATGCCATTATCCCACCAGTACAGTATATAACTACTATAATACCTAGAGCATTCAGTTCTTTATCAATTTAATATTGCCCATAGATATTGCTTTAGGTTTTAATTCCTAACCACTTTCTCATTATGATGATACTTGCTTATCAGCAGACATGAAAGTGATATTCCAGGAACAAGTCCTGGATTCATCCTACAAAGATCTAGTTAGGAGTGACTAAAAGTTCTGATTATTAATCTTATTATTTGCAACATCTCAACAATACTGAGCTGCACTTTGTAGACTCATATGACACTGATTAGGACTGTTCTGTAACTCTGGCTAGACACTGGTGCTTCAGTCACAGTGCAAAAAATATAAATTAGATAAAAATGGAAACAAAAGCACTGAAAATTTTATCATGCACGCACTACTTTGATCATGACAACCATTCTTTGACAAAAAGCTCCAAGAAATAAGTTTAAATTGTCTCTTTTTAGCATTTAATTCCAACCATTATTCACCATTTTTATAACCTATAAATAAGGGGAAGAAAGTGGACCAGCAGGCTCATTTCTACATTATACTACACATATTAGTTAATACATGTCCCATAATATCATGTTAACTCTATTAATAATAAGAGGAAGTCTACAGAAAACAAATTCTATAGCTGAGAAATTCCTAACAATTTTCAAGCGTAGGTAAGACCTAGATTTGCTCTTCAAAGATAAAGCCCTTTATGATCTCTCAATGTATTGAATCGCTAAGTTTAGTATTTCTTAAAGAAAGCCTCAGCTGTGCTTAGTACATGAACTGGTAGCACAAGCTGTCACAGAGGTATAATATATTTCCTGCCTTCATCCTTTTCCCATCTCTCATATTCCCAACTCCTCCCAGATGCGAAAGGCAGAGTCCAAAGTTATCTTGGGCAAAAGAGCAAGGGACAGGGAGGAAAGCACCTTTTCTCTGGTACAGTTAAGTGAGGTAAATATAGCAGTCAATCTTGCATTTGCTGTTGCAATCAATGCGTGCCATGAATTAAGACTCAAAGTATATGGGGTATAAACAAGGTTTTGGCAAAGAAAAGACCACTGGTTCAAGCATCTAGATTCTTGTGCCTCAAGAAAGACACTTCCACATCAAAGTTCTTTCTTTGTATCCACCTTAAAATGGTAAGCGGGAAATACAATGAAAAAAACCTGGAGTTCTGAAGCATTTAGAGACACCTGCAGGACACACTTCTAATAAGATTCTCTTACCAAATTACTCCATTTCCTTCAAAGCTTCTCTTTTTACCAAAGGGCAGAACAACTGAAACACTACTAAGCACAGAGAGACCTGCATCCTACTTTTATTGATTTAGAATGTAATTATACACAATAAGTTATTAAAAGTAAATATTTCTTTAGTAGAAAGTTTGGCATGCTACCATTTCATTTTAATTAGTTTGTCTCAAGTATTGCTGAGGCACCAACTAGTAAAAGGTAAACTTATCTCTCAAGCATATTCACTGCAACAGGTTTCACTATACTTTACTATTTGGATTACATCCCATGTTCTCAAAGGAAAGGCAGCATCAGCTACACTCAGCACAATCATCCAGAAAAGTTTGCACATACCTAAACTACAGAATGTCAGAAGCAACCATGGATTGACCTACCACCAGTAGAACACAGCACTGGGATTTATTAGATTATAAAATCTTACAGATGAGAGCCAAGGCCCTTTTCTCCTAACAGTTTCTCCCATCTCTGGGCTTAGGAACATTTTCAAGACTAGAAGGAGTTCACAGAGTCCCTCACAAAAAGCAGAGTACTGGCCCAGTTACGGTTGTTTTCTCAGCATCCAGGGCCTGTTTATGATCTCAGTATTCCATGACCTGTGCCTTCTACACTGGTCTGTGCCTGGCCTTATTGTGTAGGAAAGGAAAGAAATTCAAAACATAGTGCTTTAGTTCTAAAGACATCTCAACATTCTTCTGAATGTACTTTTTGTTTTAAAAAAAACTGCTTTCAAACTTCATAATTCACTATTCAACTTTAAGGACTCCTAAAGTTTCCCAATATCATCCAATGCATACTTGCAAGTCATCTTATTTTCAGTGATGAAATTAAACATCACTTTTTTTGCTCTTTTCAAAAGGGAAAACAAACTTTAGTGCTATTTTCCTTCCACTCCTCCCCACCTCCCGTATCTCTTGGTACAGGGATATTTTATTGCCCTGTTTTGATACTTGGACTAAAGGTTGTGCCGCTCCTGTGCTGGGGCCTGCTCCTGGGAAATGACCACGGGCTGCGCCTGCCTTCAGGA
>NW_010545400.1:0-14124 GCF_000687285.1 Phaethon lepturus
GCCCTTGGCCCCAGCCTGTCCAGATCGCTCTGCAGAGCCCTCCGGCCCTCCAGCAGATCAACACTCCCACCCAACTTGGTGTCGTCTGCAGACTTACTGAGGGAGCACTCAATCCCCCCATCCAGATCATCAATAAAGATATCGAACAAGACCAGCCCCAGAACTGAGTCCTGTGGAACACCACTTGTGATAGGCCACCAGCTGGATTTAACGCCATTCACCATGACTCTCTGAGCTTGGCCATCCAGCCAATTCTTAACCCAGCAAAGAGTACACCTGTCTAAATCAGAAGTTCCTAGTCTCTCCAGGAGAACGCTATGGGAAATGCTGTCAAAGCCTTTACTAAAGTCCAGGTAGACAACATCCACATCCTTTCCCTCATCCACTGGGCGAGTCACCTGGTCCTAGAAGGTGATCAGGTTGATCAAGCAGGACCTGCCCTTCATGAACCTGTGCTGGCTGGGCCTGACCCCTTGATTGTCTTTCACATGCCCTGTGAGCACCCTCAAGATGAACCTCTCCATAATCTTCCCTGGCACTGAGGTCAGGCTGACAGGCCTGTAGTTCCCAGGATCCTCCTTCTGGCCTTTCTTGTAGATGAGTGTCACATTGGCAAGCCTCCAGTCCCCTGTTGCCCAGGACTGCCAATAAATAATGGAGAGTGTCTTGGCAAGCTCCTCCACCAGCTCTCTCAGTACTCTTGGGTGGATCCCATTGGGCCCCATAGACTTGTGGGTATCCAGGTGGCGTAACAGGTCGTTAACTGTTTCCTGCTGGATTATGGGGCATTTATTGTGCTGTCCATCCCTGTCTTCCAGCTCAGGGGGCTGAATACCCTGTGGATACCTGGTCTGGCTATTAAATAATGAGGCAAAGGCGGCATTAAGTACCTCAGCCTTTTCCTCAACCTTGGTGACAATGTTTCCCACCACATCCAATAAGGGGTGGAGATTCTCCTTGCCTCTCTTTTTGTTGTGAATATATTTGTAGAAGCATTTTTTGTTATCCTTTGCAACTGCGACCATATTGAGCTCTACCTGGGCTTTTGCCTTTCCAATTTTCCCTCTGCTTGACCTAATGAGATCCTTGTACTCTTCTTGAGTTGCCTTCCTCTTCTTCCAAAGGTGATAAACTTTCTCACATTTAGTCCTCTGTCTGTCCAATCCCACTGGGGTGGGGTGATTGAGCAGCTGTGTGGTGCTTAGCTGTTGGCAGGGTTTAAACCACAACAGTCCTTTTTCTCAAACCTTTTGAGCCTCCTCTTGGGCACCAGCAAGTACTGTCCCAGCTGTGTCTCCTCCCAACTTTTTTGTGCATCTCCAGCCTCCTTACTGGTGGTGTGGTGTGAGGATAAAACCTGATTTAAAAACCAGCTTCTTCCCTTTTATCCTAGCTGAGTAATAGAAAAAAGAGAAAATATTATTGAATCTTTACAGATGGGAATTACATAAAAACAATATACAACTTCATAAATTAACTCTCCACCCTGAGGACAGGGAGACTTTGATAAGGAGATTAGGCAAAGTGGATAATTTTTAGCTGGCAAATGGATTTAAGGATCTGGATCTTATCTTATCTTTGATCTTTCTTGATTTTATCTCAGTGCCAGAACAATTCTAGCCCAGCAAAACTGTACAGGTATTAAACTAAGACTATGAGGAGTCAGCCACTTTTCCAGCATGTGTCAATGAAATACAAATGTTCAGAGAAATTCCAAGCTTTAGTGGTTTTAAAGCAATTTGGGAGAAAGTGCTGAGTTGTTTTATTACCATGCTTTAAGGAAGTTTCCACAACTTTATTGGTCACCATCAATTGCTTAATCTGAGATGGGAAACTAGTGAGGGGAAAATGTTTGGTGATCTTGCCAAAAACAAAAGTAAAACCTTGAAGTATGGTCTCAAGCATGGTAAACAGAACAAGCAGTCAATATATAAGGATACAAAACCTAAGTTCACTAGCTTCTGGTGTTGCATTTAAGGCAAAAGGAACATAATTATATGAGACAACTTTATTTGGTTTCACAAGCATTGGCAGCATATTCAGCATTAGGAACTCTGTTCACAGATAATGTAAATTTTCAGATTTTTTGTTCAACAAGTCTAAATAAATCTATGCTCATTGCAGATGTTAGAGAGTCATATACTGACTCTCTGGGCTTTTGGTAATAGAAACATGTATTCATACCTCTTTTTCTGACAAATTTTGTTTCATGCATCACATTCCACATTTTCATTGTCACTTTTAGTTCTATTTTCTCTCACGTCTAACACATATTTAAGGGTATTAAAAGACTTGAAGGGGGTTTAATACCCTTTTTTTCAGAGAAGAGAAAACACTAAATGTTCAAAAATGATGGTGCAGACCTTGATAACAATATCCTATAAAAAGAGTTAAAAAGATACCCTTTCTAAAGGGAATGGAATTCACTGGAAGAAAGTCAAGAACTGATTAAAGGTCATCTGAGAGGAGAACACAGGCCTGAACAATTTATCAAACGTTGCCTTTTTCATATAACCTGAGCTTCCAAGTAGGAAATTAGAAAGTGCAGTGTAAAAGAAATTGTGCCTTTGTGTTATTAAGGGGGAAGAGACATGCAGGTCAAGCAGAGAAGAACCTTTTATTCAGAAACTGACTGCAACCAGTGAATGAATAACAACTGACAAATTGACATTCCTGTGACTGGTGATCCAGCTGAGGATTTTGATCCAGTTATATATCTTTCCCAAATGCCAAGACTTTTATCTTAGATTATGTTCTATGGTTAAAGAAGGAATTATTGATGTATTACGCAGTGGATCTTTGCTAAGCTGGAACTACAAGAAGAATTGTCAGATGCATTGCATATGAACCTATTTCATGAGTTACACTTGTTTGAATGAAGGATTATGGGAAGAACTTCCTTTTCACTTGAAATCCTCTTTATTAAGGGAGAAATCTATCAGGCATTTGGGAGGTCTTTCTGGAGCTGTGTCAGCAGTGCAGAGTGCATGCTGAGTCAGCAAAAATATCGAATTTATTACTTTTTTATTTCTATACAGTACCTAACTGATAGGAGTCAGGATGTATACAAAGCACACTTTCCTATTCAGAACACATTCTAAGTCTTTATAATTAGCTTTCCTGCAGTATGACTCACAGACTTTTCTACCCTGTCCTCCTCCAAAAACGTGTCAAAGAAGATAACAGTTCTGCAAACATAGTCTACAAAAATATCTAAGGCACAATCCAAACTTTTGGACTTCAAATATACAGTGTGAGGCAAACCATCCATAATGTCTCAGAATCCTGGAAATTCAGACATGAACAGACATACTTACCAGTTATGGGTGCAAATATTCAACCAGTTACTATCTACCAGTGAAATGCTCCATCCACTTGTCAATTTTAACAGTTGAAAAAGCGAATGGGAATTATGTGACCAAAACCTTTGCTTGAAGATTGTTCTTTTAAATACTTCTGATTTTGTGTGTAACAACACAAATAGCAATGTCTTCTCATGCTGGATTAAATACCAGTATTTATTTCATGCACAGTTTTACAGTTAAATTATTTTACTTATTGTTAGTAATTGAATTATAGCAGTCACAGCGTGTTATAACTAAAGACTGAATTGCATTGTACATACACACTGGGTTATACAGGTGAGAAAAGTTCCTACACCAAGTAAATTACAGTCTAAACAAGGCTCAGGAGTACATGGAGGAACACACATTGCCAAAAAAAAAACAAAAACAAAAACAAAAAAACCCCAAGAAAAACCTCTACTTGAATATTCTTTGTGTATATTACTGCATCTCCACAATAAACTTCCTAAATTGTGAAATTACTTTATTACCACGTAGTTTAAAATATTAGTAGACTAGCATTTATATAGCAGGACATCACTAAAGAAACTAATACATTCCTAATGAAGAAATGATGCTGAAATGTACAAAACACTGGAAATTTCAATTCCAAGCTTGGTGGTTGGCTAGCACAGCTGATCTAGACAAATAAATCCGAAGTGACACAAAATGTTTCAGGGATTGATCTGGCTTCTTTTTATGGAAATGCCAAACAGATAAAAATAATTAATGTAGAAGAGTTGGGAAATAATTTAAACTATATTCCTGAGCATCGTCAATTAGAACCACCAGGAAGCAGTAAAGAGTAAACAATACCAGTGAAGAACTAGTTAGGTTCATTCTTCATGTAAGTGCTATATCCATAAAAAAGAAAATGATGGTTTAGTGATAGAAAACAAACATCTCTGTGAATACATGCTGTTGGGAAAATACTGGAGAAACCTGGAGGTTAAAATTTGCTGCTTTTTGAATACCATGTATTCAAATAATACTCACATAAAAAGAGTAGGAAAAAAACTGTTTTGAAAATACCTGCAAGCATATGTTGACATAGCAGAGTTGAACTTTTTGATAAATCAGAATTTTACCTTTTCTACTTTCTATTTTCTACAAACCTTGAGTAACAAAAGTCAAACAGAAACTTAAAATTAGGTAAGAATATTATGCACTTACTAAAGTTGCAAAGCTAATGTGTTTATAGCATAGCCTCAGTCTCCTGTTACAAGAACATATGCACTGGTAGAAATGCTTAAAGAAAGTACACTTCTGAAAGAAGTTTTCAGTTACTTTCTTCCTAAATGGTAGTGCCAACACAAAACAGAACCAAGAAAACAGTGATGAGGAAAAATTTTTCCAATATGGGACCAACTTGGAAAAGAACTCCTAACCCACATGAACCAGTCCCACCAAGTGTTTAAGTTGTTCAGCCTGGGGAAAAGAAGACTCCAGGGAGAGCTTGTTGCAGCCTTTCAATGTATGAAGAGGGCTTATAAGAAAGATGGAGAAAGACTTTTTACCAGGGCCTGTAGTGATAGGACAAGGGGTAGCAGTTTTAAATGAAGACGCTTTTTACAATAAGAGTGGTGAGACACTGGAATAGGTTGCTGAGAGAAATTGTGGTGCCCCATTATTCAGAGTCCCAGGTCAGGTTTGATGAGACTGTGAGCAACCTGATCTAGTGAAATACCCTCCAAAGCAGGGGTGTTGAACTAGATGATCTTCAAAGGTCCGTTCGAACCCAAACCATTCTGTGATTCTGTGATTTTATGATATAGCTTTGGAAGCAAATCCTGTCATTCTGTCACCCTATCAAACCAGGTTTCTGGATATCTACCACAATTTCTCCTCTCATTAACTCATCCACAAAACTATTGATTTTGAGTACTAACCCAGAGTTTATTCTATTCCCTGGAAATGTGAAATCAGAGGGAACAGGAATGAAAATGAGTGAGCAAAATGAGAAAAAAACACCAATCTTTTAACTGCATACTGAAGTGTCTACGAAAGACAGTACTGAAATACCACAAAATTAAAAAAAAATGTTAAGGCTGAGATTTAGATACAACAAGTGTAAACTAAATAATTAGTGAAAAATTGGAGGCCTGAACTTCCTGAATATGTGTAATTAAACTGGAAACTCTATTCCAATGTGTATACCTGGACACAGGACAAAATGTTGTTTTTAAAGTATATTTTTAAATCAAATTGTTTTGACAAAGAAGGGCAACGAAGATTGTGAGGGGTCTGGAGAACAAGTCTTATGAGGAGCAACTGAGGGAACTGGGGTAGTTTGGTCTGGAGAAGAGAAGGCTGAAGAGAGACCTGAAGATATCACTCTCTACAGCTACCTGAAAGGGGGTTGTGGTGAGGTGGGTGTTGGTCTCTTCTCCCAAGTAACTAGTGATAGAACGAGAGGAAATGGACTCAAGTTGTGCCAGGGGAGGTTTAGACTAGATATTAGGAAAAATTTCTTTACTGAGAGAGTGGTCAAACATTGGAACAGGCTGCCCAGGGAGGTGGTGGAGTCACCATCACTGGAAAAATATTCATATATTCAAAAAATATGTGGATACAGCACTTCAGGACATGGTTTAGTGGACATGGTGATGTTGGGTTGATGGTTGAACTTGATCTTAAAGGTCTTTTCCAACATTAATGATTCTGTAATTCTGTGACATGGAAAAATACCTTACTTAAGGATTTAGTGAAGAATGGAAGCAGTTATTTTATTCAGTTATTTTAGGTCATTTAGGACTTTTATATTGATAGCTGGTCAAAACACAATGACAAAATCAAAGGTGATCATTTTTTTCCTTAAATTATTTTTAACCATCTTCAACTTCCACAAAAGAGCTTTCTGCCTTAGGCTGTTGTTGTACTCTTCCTGTGTTGTTGGCTGTCTTCCAAACATTTGAGACAAAACCCCCCACTTTTAGAGACCATCACATACCTTTATTTCTAATTTTTTTTTAATTCAAAATTGTTCTATAAACAGTTGTGGACCTCTCTACCATGACCAAAACTTGGATACTACTACTCAGGATAATAACAACAGCCACAAAAGTCAAAAAACATTCTGAATGCATTCCATTCAGTTTTCAGAGCAGAGCAGTTTTCTTTCCACACAGCACACAAACTACTGCCATTGTAGGTGGCCTAGTAGTATTTGTAATCTCTCTTTTAATCAAAAAGTTAACAGCTGTAGGATATACACCACTCACTCATAAACTTTAGCATCCATGCAAGTCCACATAGAAAAAGCAGCACACTCATCATTTAGTTTCAACAGCAACAATATATCAGCATTACCCAACCATGTATCCAACTTCGTATTGATGCTCATATGACCTCTATTAACGTGAGATAAATTTTGCAGAAAATTCATTTCTACATACAGCACAGCTAGTTCAGTTTCAACTCAGATTCTCCAATCCTCTTGCACTCCCCACAAAAAGCACAAAGCACCACCACTCCAAAAACAGTTATCAACAACAACTTGTTCTAACCAGGAGAAAGTGCTTCCAAGAGATATGTATGGCAACATTCTAAAATCCACACCTCTTTAAAAGCATACACACTGTTCAGAAATATGGTGTAAAAAGCTCCAGATTTATAATGAACTGTAGCCCCTATCTACAACTAGAGAGTAAAACGCCGATCTTTCACCCCTACCTTTCAGACCCTTCTAGCTCTTCTTCCTTTCTGAAGAAATGTGCAGTGATACCCATGCCTACTAATCAACCATGAAAACAATTCAGAGATCTTAGAGAGTACAAACCAGGCAACCCACCTCCAGAGTTTACATTGCCTTAAGGTCACTCTACCTACATTTTTTCTACAGGATGTGCTCCATTATTATTGTCAACATTTTGGCTGTTAACTACAGTCTTGTTTGAAGCTATATTTGGAAAATGTTTAAACCATTAACAATTTCTATCAGTCTGGACTTCTGCTAATCAATATTGTACCCCAGATTTCACAAAACAGGCATGTGTCTCTGCAGTAACTCAAGATGGAAAAATATCATCTTAATCTGTAAACCAGAAGAGCTGAAAGCTCAAAGGGCCTGGCAGTTACCAGAAACACTCAACACCACCTAAATTTAGCATCTTCTTTTCTCATTTACTGTTTTGGGGGTTTACAGTCTCACAGCCCTGAAATGTTATGGGGGTTGAAGCACTCCTATGAGCACCAGGTGTGGACACCATCAGCATAGCAGACAGCAGAACAGCTCCAAGGGGCAATGCTTCTGCCTTGGTGAGGGGTCTGCAGTGAGAGCCTGAGCTATCCCTATGGCTGTAACAGTGGGGGCCTCACCTACAGGAGTTTTGGTCTGCACAGAGTGCTAGGGAATGAGCTGCTGAGAGAGGTGAGCAGGTTGTGCAATGACAGCAAAAATGAAGAGGAGATTAACAGGCTCTTCCTGGAAAAAAATATTTACATCCATATAGCAAAAAAAGGGTTAAACCTCAGCACATAGTTTTTCCATGCACACCTGTTAAGAAGTTGTCACTAATACTCTAGTAGAGTATATACATGAAAGTTCATATAGGGCATTATTAATTGATGAACAAGATTTAACACAGGAGAAGTCAAAATGGTTTGGAATGACTATATCTTTGGGGATTAGCACTCTAACTTGTTTTAGGGAGATTATGAAACAGGCAAAACAAAAATATAGGGATTAGCGTCTATGCTAATATAATAGGAGGGGTGAATGAATGGGTAAGTAATAACTGAGAACAGTATGAGGGCCCATAAATAGAGTGGGACCTGTACTAAGCTTGTATTTGACTGCTAGAACTCACAACTTGGTCTTAGAAGAATCCAGTGGTTTATATTGCTTCCAGAAGGAAATGTTCTGTATGGATGGATATTCGTGCAAGGCTGAAAATGGCCAAGTCCAATTTTAGGTTTGGATTTGGAGCAACTTATCAAAATATACGTTGTTAATTATATGAAATCTTTCTCATATAGGAATATTTTTAGCATTTTCCAAAGGATGGTCAGGTTATGAACTTAATTCAACTGGTGAAGCCTCTCAAACGATTATATTTTTTCCTTAGTTCTAATCTGTTTTAGCATGGGGTTGTGACTCGTTATTCAGAGTTTGCAAAAAGATTACTCAGTAGTGAGCACAAAATAAATGAGAGATGCTTAAGACAAAAGATCTCTACCAGTTTGTAATACTGTAAAGCTATAGGGAAAATGTATCTAAACAACTAAAGCTTCTCTTTTTACTTCTTCATTCAACAAAACAGCCATATTGCAATTGTGCTAGAATTGTGTAATTAGAAAAACAATACCAATACAGCATATGTATACTGTGTAACATGGGAATCTGAAGAGAATCAGTAGCATAAGATTTGGATGCATAAAAACGTCACACCATTAGAAAATAAGGAATAAACAAAGTTTCTTGAGGGGGATAATTTAAATGTGTTATAATCAATAAACACACCTTTTTTTCCACGATTACCTTACTAACCTGGCTGGTTTAAGATGAAAACTTTCTATCATATTGTTTCCTTCAAAGCTGCTTTTTGCCATGCTTTAATACGTTTATTTTATTTTATTTTATTTTCAGTTGAAACTGTTGTTTTTACTATTGTTTTTGGCTTCTTCACCTTTTTTGTGATATAATTGAACTTGTTTTCCAATATTTTTATACAACACACTAATACTACTAACATAAGACACTTGTTAACAAGTAAAAGAGTGATCTGTAAGGCTTAAGTGAAGATAATTTTGACATTATCTTGATGATGTTTCAGATTTTGTAAGCTTGATGATTAGGACATGTCTTTACATCTGAGCTAGTAGTTGGAAAACTAGTGGCCAGTAGGACTTAGCTTGCTCTTATTCTGCTTTCAATCTGTTTAGGATAAAACATTGCTTCATATCTGCAATATTGATGTCTTGACATTTCTAATGTAATTTACACAAATTTAAAAACTTAAACCTGTGAGTTTTGAATGCTCCAAAACTCCTCTAAGTCACCTGATTTAAATTGTTCTACCTTCTAAAAGATTCACATGTAATGAGGTTATGAAAATCTTACTATTTTTCTTGGTTTTGTAATATTTTTCATACATTTTAATAAATAAACAACTTAGATATTCTAGACGAAAATTATTTATACGGTGGATGCCTGCAATAGCTTGAGATTCTGTATCAGAATTCAAATAAGAACAAAACAAAAATACATTGCAGAGGTAACAGCGCCCTCTTTTTTCTACAAGTACTAGAAAATTATGTGAAAACATGGATAGTATACAGACACTATCTTTAATAATGGGATAAACATGAAACTGGACCTTGGGAATTATTCGTGAAGCTCAGTTTGACAGGATCAAGTTTTCTTACCATCAAACTATTGTACTAATTTTGTTCTGAGCAGAAATGTTGCTTTTAGTGAGTTGCTAATTCCACAAGAAGAAAATGTGTCTTATAACATACCTTCTAAGCTTGCTAGACCTATAGGTTTAGAAAAACATGATCGATGCTGCAAAGAGGATAAAGCAAGATCATAGATTAGTTCTGCTTTTGTTCAAAAGAATCCACACTTTCACAGACAAAGTGAAGGAAAAATAAAAACATCTTAGAACATGATTCTTTAGGGACGTGAGGAGAAACCAGACACAATTCACTCTGTTTTTAAGCCACGTATAATGGAAAGAGGAAGAGATTGAAATGGGTTTGGATTGCAGCCAGACTGGCTGGCAGGCAACATTTGATGCAATTAAAAAATAATTTTCCAATAGAACTGTTTAACGAAATGCAACTTTAAGAATATTTTTCAGACAACTGTCTCCTAGCATACTTCTATTCAAAATATTATTTTAAAAAGTCACCTGTCCCTTAGAACAGCTGAAACAGACCCTTTTGTCGCATTTTTGTCATATGAAAAGCCTTCTGGGGGGTCAAGGGGGCTGTTCAAGAGGAGATTGTATGAAATTTTTAGGGAAATTGGAATGCCTTTCCCCTCCTTGCCTCACTTTAAGGAATAACTAGTCATTTTTTAATCCAATATCTAGTAGTGTTTAAGGTTAGACTTAATTTTAAATAATTCTAACTGTTGCTGAAATGCATCTCTTTTTCATTCCTTTTGTCTATCTAGATAAATCAAAAGGAAAATGTAAACTGCAAGTTATGGGAAAAACTGATATGTATGCAAGATTTCTCAAGAAAAACAAGTATATTACAAGTCAGTACACGAAATCCAATAGCAAACAGGGACAACATTGGTATCAGCAGAAGCTGAGCAATGCTAGACAAGATCTTTCTAGACACTGGAGTTTTACTAAAATTCTTTGAGCCACCATAACTTTAAGTGTACAATTGACAGTGCACATTCATCAAAATAGTTAAAAGATCTGGAAAAATAAGACTCCTCTTCTAGAGATGTTTCCAAAAAAAAGGCACTATTTACAGAAGTGGAACAAAGAAATAAAAATTTAAAAGGGCATAGGAGGAACCCAATAGACAACACACTAAATTTATTCACTTTGGCAATGCTTTCACTTCCAGGGTGATGCCTGTACACATAAAATACATTTTAACACTTATTTAACCAAAAATACCCTCTCTATAAGACACTGTTTTTACTCAAGCGGCACAAGAAACTTTGGGGTAGCCTTTCTCCAATAAAAGAGTGTAAGAGAACAAAACTTCCTTATAAAAATGTCATATTAAAGCCATCTACAAAATACTTGGGCTGTGTAAAGTGCTGAAATGTTACTTTAAAGCCAGATTAGACACAGGCAGGAGAAAATTACTTGCTGTACAGAGGAATCAAAACAGGACGAGGGCACCAAACAAAAAAAACAACAGGGCACCAGAGAGGAGGAACTGGAAGTCATTCTGCAGCAGGACAGCTGTGACTTAGTTGCCATCACAGAAGCATGGTGGGATGCTTCTCATGACTGGAATGCATATAAAAAACATGGAATATATATTATATATACAGGGACCTAAACTCATTCCTTTTTATAATATATGGATATTATAATAATAATATGAATGTTAATAAGAGGTACTAATATTGGTGGTAGCATAAGCTGTCTGCATGTAGTTGTGCATAAATAGACATTTAGAGTTTATTGTGTACTTTGTTCTGGGAAGAAAGCTGTGGAAGAGAGACCTTTTAACTTATTTTAGTAATGCTTACATGTCAAAAAGGGATCTAAACAATCTCTTTAAGAAAAGCCAGACAGAACAGCAAGAAAAATTCATAAATTAATCAAAAATAAAAGAGAACTATACCTTGACTTCTCAAAAGACCTTTAAGAAGTTAATACTTAATAAAATACATTAATTTTAGCCTGAACTTCAGATTGAAGTCCCCAGGAACAGCTACAGGAGTGCAAATAGGAAAACAGAAGTGTCATTACAATATAGTTCTAAACCTCCCAGAAGGAGGATCAACTTGTAGTTAAGGATTGGCTTGGGAGACAGAGATTTATTCCCAGTTCTGCCTCAAACTTCTTATATAATCTAAAATGTTCTGTGGGGGACAGTTAGTTTTTTGTCAATAGAGTTTATTACATATGAATACTCAACACTGGAGACACCCAGAACTAAAACTCACCTGAAACATTTGCCTTTGTTTGTCAATCTTCTCACGTATTAAAAGGAGTTGATGGATATCACAGAAATGCAAAGCCTCTATTTATTCAGTTGGACTGAATCTCAGAATTAATCAAAATGTAGGTTTTTGAACTCTGAAAATAGGGCTAGCCAAGTTTTATTTTTTTTTCAAAATTTGTTTTTTGTCCTCTTCATCAATTAGTGGTTTACCATACCTCTGTTTTCTTCAGACCTAATTTCTTTTAAAGAAAAAGAGTGAGATGGAAGCCTTACCTAAGCCTTACCTAAGCCTTATGTAGGGCAAATCTAGTGAGTTGTAATTCACCTGAGTCTCACCGCAGCTGTTTCCATAGATCAATTTTACATTTTCATGTAGAACAATGAAAGAGAAGTTGGAGACAAAAAAAAAAGTCTGGGTTTTGTGAAGAGTGTGACTTTATATCTAATGATAGCTTCTGCTTTCCATAGGGTACCAGTAACAGATGTGTTAGCTAGCCTATCATGCCGGTCAAAGCTAACACAAAAGATTTAGCAATTTCTGCTACAGTGTTAAAAACACTTGAGATCATAATTTTTGCTAATGTTGTACGTATCTGTTAGAGTACTAAACAGACCTGTGACAGACAATAAAATATAGATGAAGAAGAAAAAGTGGAAAAAGAGGTATGATTTCTCCCATTTTTCTGCTCTAAAATTTATTGAATAAGCAGGTCACTGCCATGCCTTCTTGTTGGTGGCAAAATCAAGTAATCTGTTGTCATCAGAAATCCACTGACTTGTGTGTAAATAGCACGCATGATACCAGCAATATCTTTGTCACAGCTGCATGCCCCTCAAAAGCCCATCACATGGAACAGAACAAGATTTGTTCTAAACCTCAGTTCGGAAATTCAGGCTCCAAAGTGGGAAAGTGCCCCTTCAGAAGTGGGATGTATAACACAGTAGAGAGGAAACAGTCTAAGGAGGTTCCTGGAGTGTGTGGAAGGTAACTTATGCCGCAGTAGATGGCTACAAGTTCTTCAGAAGGGATAAGCATGGAAGGAGAGGTGGTGGGGTGGCTTTGTATGTTCAGCAGTGTTTTGATTGTATAGAAAACAATGATTGTGAAGACCAAGTTGAGACCTTACCCTTATGGGTAAGGATGAGGGGGAAGGCCAACAAGGCAGATATCCTGCTGGGAGTCTCTTATAGACCACCCAACCAGGATGAAGAGGCACATGAAGCATTCTATAAGTGACTGGCAGAAGTCTTGCATTTGCTGGCCCTTGTTCTTGTAGGGGACTTCAATCTACTGGACATCTGCCAGAAGAATAACATAGCAGAAAGGAAACAGTCTAGGAGGTTCCTGGAGTGTGTGGAAGATAACTTCCTGACACAGCTGGTGAGTGAGCCCACCAGGGGAGGTGCCTTGCTGGACCTGCTGTTTACAAACAGAGAAGGACTGGTGAGAGATCTGGTGGTCGGAGACCATCTTGGACTTAGCAACGATGACATGATAGAATTCTGAATTCTGAGTGAAGTAAGGAGGGGGGTCAGCAAAATTGCTAGCATGGACTTCCAGAGGGCAGACTTCAGCCTGTTCAGGTCGTTGGTTGAGAGAGTCCCTTGGAAGATAATTCTGAAAGACAGAACAGTCCAGAAAGGCTGGACAGTCTTCAAGAAGGAAATCTTGAATTCCTTCTTCAAGAAGGAAATCAGGCGCAGGAGCAGGCAGTTCCCATATGCCATAAGATGAGCTGGCAGGGAAGACAACTGGTCTGGTTGAACAGGGAGCTTTTGCTGGGACTCAGGGGAAACAGGAGGGTTCATCACCTCTGGAAGAAGGGTCAGGCAACTCAAGCAGGCTACAAGGATCTCGTTAGGTCATGCAGAGGGAAAATTAGAAAGGCAAAAGCCCAGCTAGAACTCAATCTGGCCACAGTCGTAAAGGATAACAAAAATGTTTTTACAAACTAGAAGAGAGCTAAGGAGAATTTCCGTTCCTTATCGGATATGGGCAAGAACATTGTCACCAAGGATGAGGACAAGGTTGAGGTACTTAATGACTTCTTTGCCTCAGTCTTTAATAGTCAGACCAGGTATCCACTAAAGGAAAATCTCCATTTTTTATTGGGTATATGTGGGAACATTGTCACCAAGGATGAAGGAAAGGCTGAGGTACTTAATGACTTCTTTGCCTCAGTCTTTAATA
>NW_010545400.1:14195-31483 GCF_000687285.1 Phaethon lepturus
ACAGGGGAGGTCCCAGATGACTGGAGGCTTGCCAGCGTGACACCCATCTACAAGAAGGGCCAGAAGGAGGATCCTGGGAACTATAGGCCTGTCAGCCTGACCTTGATACCGGGGAAGATTATGGAGCAGTTCATCTCGAGGGCACTCATAAGGCATGTACAGGACAAGCAAGGGGTCAGGCCCAGCCAGCATGGGTTCATAAAAGGCAGGTCCTGCTTGACCAACCTGATCTCTTTCTATGACCAGGTGACCTGCCTAGTGGATGAGGGCAAGGCTGTGGATATTGTCTACCTGGACTTCAGTAAAGCCTTTGACAGCGTCTCCTACAGCATTCTCCTGGAAAAACTAGCAGCTCATGGTTTTGACAGGTGTACTCCTCACTGGGTTAAGAACTGGCTGGATGGTGGATCTCAGAGAGTAGTGGTGAATGGCTGGTGGCCAGTCACAAATGGTGTTCCCCAGGGCTTGGTTCTGGGGCCAGTCTTGTTCAATAACTTTATCGATGATCTGGATGAGGGGATCAAGTGTTTCCTATGTGAGTTTGCAGATGACACCAAGTTGGATGGGAGTGTTGGTCTGCTGGTGGGTAGGAGGGCTCTGCAGAGGGACCTGGACAGGCTGGATTGATGGGCAGAGGTCAACTGTATGAGGTTTAATAAGGCCAAGTGCAGGGTCCTGCACTTGGGTCACAACAACCCCATGCAACGCTACAGGCTTGGGCAGGAGGGTCTAGAGAGCTGGCCAGCGGAAAAGGACCTGGGGGTGCTGTTTGACAGTCGAGTGAATATGAGCTGGCAGTGTGCCCAGGTGGTGAAGGCGGCCAACAGCGTTCTGGCTTGTATCGGAAATAGTGTGTCCAGTGGGAGTAGGGCAGTGATCATGCCCCTGTCCTCAGCACTGATGAGGCCACATATTGAATTCTGTGTTAAGTTTTGGGCACCTCACTACAGAAGGACATTGAGGTGCTGAAGCCTGTCCAAAGAAGACCAGCGAAGCTCTTGAGCGGTCTGGTCTTACGAGGAGCGGCTGAGGGAACTGGGGTAGTTTGGTCTGGAGAAGAGGAGGCTGAGGAGAGACCTTATCGCTCTCTATAGCTACCTGAAAGGGAGTTGTGGTGAGGTGGGTGTTGGTCTCTTCTCCCAAGTAACTAGCGATAGGACAAGAAGAAATGGCCTCAAGTTGCACCAGGGGAGTTTTAGACTAGATATTAGGAAAAATTTCTTTACTGAGAGAATGGTCAAACATTGGAATGGGCTGCCTAAGGAGGTGATAGAGTCACCGTCACTGGAAGTGTTCAAAAAACGTGTGGCAATTCTGGATATGTTTTAGTGGGCTTGGTAGTGTTGGGTTGGCAGTTGGACTTGATGATCTTAAAGGTCTTTTCTAACCTTAATAACTCTGTGATTCTCTGAGCCACAGCGTGTGATTAGGTCAGTGCAAAAAAGACTCCTAGCATGTCATCACTGCTCTGGAGCAGTGACTGAGGGCATGGCAAGCATAATCCCTCTGTCTGAGGTCCACAGCTGCCAGGAGGAGCTGCAAAGGCCAACCAACAGCAAGGAACACCATACATGTGAGCAAACTCAATGCTCATACAAAAATCCCTTTGCCATCTTGACGTTTAAGATGTTGCAGTCTGACTCTGGATTAATAACTAGGTTCCTGCAATACTCATTTCCACATGTGTCTTTCCAGAAAACTTGAAAGAAAAATAACAGGTAGCTACCAGACTTTCCAGGAGATAGTATGTAATCCCATATGCCACAAAGCACACTTTCTTAGGTGATCTAAAACATTGTAAAAAAAATTTAATTTTAAGGGCTCTTTTGGAGCTCACAAACTTCAAGAAATACACTTTACAAAGTGCCTTAAACAGATTTGTATATCAGTTTCAAAAATCAAGTCCTTGTTGTGTCCAAATTTGCAGACAAACTTCTTTTGCCACAAGTTTATTATTTAAATTACTTTGCATGTATTTGATCACTTCAACTTTTAAAAGATCATCAGAAACACTTGTCAGCAATTTTTTGTGAAGACAAAAGAGGGAAGGGAATAGCATATCACTTGCCATATGGACAGACAATTATATACAAAGATATAAGATTTAAATACAGATTTAGCATGCTCAGTCCCACAGGTCAAGCTCAGCTGCGTAAGTCCAGGTCCCTGTAAATCCATCCACTTCCCCTTTGAATACACAATACTGTGGAGTGCTGGGATCCTGATGTATCCAACTTTGTATAACTCCTTTGCATTTATCATAAGCTTTCTATATTGCTTTATTTAGCACACTGCACATGTTTTAAGTTAAATTCTTCATGATTATCAGTAGTTATCTCATGATTATACTAGTTTCTCTAACATGATTTTCCTAGAGTCCCAGTGATTTGACTAGATCCTGCACACTGAATTGTTTAAATTCTTTGCCAGCAGCAAGGCTGTTTTTTGGCTACTTGCATTTACATTAGCTACTCCTATAGTTATAGATTTTACTTCATAAAAAGGTCTAGGTTATTATCATATTGACCTGTCAGACAGAAGTTTCTTAATGTCTAAATCAGTATCATCAATCAGATGAGGTATACATCACAAGAAAATAAAATCTCTTCTGATTAAGACCAACTACTCGATTGGGCTCAATTTCAGATTTGGGATCTAGATTTATTGTTTCTGTGCTCTGGGATTTCCAATGCATGTCCCAGCTTTCAAGATTCAACTGTAAAAGTATTTACTCACATTCCAGCAATTCAGTAAAAATTCAGGTGTGAATTATGACCAAAATTGCAAGTGATCCAATACTATTTTTAACACAACACCTAGAGCTCTCTAAAATCCACCTGATTATTTTGACAAAGAAACAAAATACCACCTACACTGTTTATAATAGAAACCTCTGCTAAAAACAGATCTTACAAACCAGAACCAGAAATTATCTATGAACATCTTAATAAGCAAGTGAATAGAAAAATATATTGCAGTGGGTAAAGGGATAAAAGCACATTGGTTGAATGATAGCCTTAATCTCATTTCAAACAAGTCACTTTCATACCTTGTGAGATAAAAGTCTGATTTACAGTAATTCCAATTAGTTACCTAACGTCATGACTATTCTTCAGTGTTGGATTTTGTTTAACAGTTCAAATTGTGGAATCACAGAATATTTTAGATTGGAAAGGGCTTTTGCAGGTCATTCAGACCAACCCTTCTGCTTGAAACAGGACCACTGCGAAGTTAGATGAAGCTGTTCCTGTTAAGTTTGGAGAACCTCCTCAGCCTCTATCAGGGCAACACAACACATTCGTTGAGCACCCTTATGGTGAAATTTTTATTCCTTTTGCCTAAGCAAAATATCCTATTCTGTCCCTCTTGGCTCTAGTCTTATGCAGGGAACCTCTGAGTAGAGGCAGGGCCCTTGTCTTCATAACAACCTATTAGAAAGCTAAAGACAAGCAAAAAGGTTTGCCCTCACCCATTCTTCTCCAGGCTGATCATACCCAGTACCCTCAGTCTACCCTTATATATAATGTGCTACAGCCCTCAAATAATTTTGATGGCCCTATGCTGCAGTTACTTTGGTTTGTCAAAGTCTTTCTTCTACTGAGGAACCGTACAATAATTAAGATACCCTCTCACAAGTGCTGAATAATGGAGAATCATGTATTCTTGTTGTGTTCACTGTAGTGTGTGTGTATGTGTGTATATGGTGTATGTTTGTGTAGGTGTATATATATATACATACACACATGTTAAATAATATGTATGTATGTATTCACACACACAATACTGATTTCCATATTTAAAGGTCAATTTCTGGTGATTAGTCATTTACAGGACATCCGTGTTAAGGTTTAAATTGTATTACCATTGACATCACAAGAAACGAAGAGTGCTAGGATGATGATATGAGAAAGGACTAATAGATTGTTAAAGATTATCAAGGTGCAGGACTGCAGGACTCACTACACAGAATTTTTAGTTAAGCATAAAGCACATCAAGAACTGGACTTTACACACTACTTTAACAAGGCACATGTGTATTTAAGGACCTGGAGGAATAGATGGATCTGTTTGCTAAAACAATCATCATAGGTGATGGGAATTATTCCAAGAGGGCTTGATTCTGAGTCTGAATATTTTTGATTCTTCAGTTTGGGAATAAGAAGGAGAGGTCAGGCTAGGACTAGCATCTAAGGGAACTGAATGTCTGAGAGTAACCATAGGGTTCTCCTTAATTGAAGAAAGAAGACCTGTCAGGTTTCTTTCCTCCCCTCACTTCAGTCTTAACAGGGTCTTGCTGTCCTCTTTCTCCATCAGTGGAAGATAAAATACATTTCTATGTTTTAAGTCTGTATTGTTATGGCATTCATTAACCTGACTAACAGGAGGCACAGATGTCATATATTGCTATACCAATAATTTACTGATTTTCTGTCTTCTAATTTCCCAACATTGTTGTTTTGAATTACTGAGAATACATTGCTTCTACTGAAGTCTCAAGGCAGATTAAGAACAGGGTTCAAATGGAGTATTTTGTAATGGAGCCCTCAAAGTTGTCCTAGCTGCTTAAAAACAGACTTATAAAGTCATGAGAAAAAATTTCTAAGGATTTCTCATAACAATGAAGACAAGAGCAAAAGCTGGTGATATTTCTTGCTGCATTTCTGTACCTTGGAATTTTGTGAAAATTAATACTATTTATGTAAAATATATTATCTGAGGAAGAACAAGGAAGGATATATTAAGATACTGTTTCAAATTATATTACTATAACTGTAAAGTGTTTCAAAACTATTTCTGTGGTCTATGAAGTACCTTTATTATAAGAGTATGTTTAACATACGTACAATTTCTCCATAACATTATAGAGCTTGCACATAACGTTTAACTTGTATGATTGTACCATGGTCTGCCGAAATTTATTACACTCTAATGGGTTTTACATTTGTGTCCAAAATCTTAATAGCAGAAGACAATATCTACATTAACATATAAATGAATGCATTAACTTTCTAAGCTTTCTCTAAAAATCTTCTTGTGCATCTGCTACTTAAGAGGACATCTCCACTTTGATACTATTTGTGGGCTGTCCAGATGAAAGCTTTTAAAATGTAATTATGAATTAATAACATTGATGACATATTTTCATTTTTTTTCATTACATATTTTTAAAAATGTGGATGAGAAAAGCTCTTATCACTAGTGCATTCATTAGTCTTATTTCAAAAGTAAAGACTTATGTTTACAAATTATAAACTTGCCTGAGGTACTTCCTCCTCACCTTCTCTTCACTCCTCCCTGCCTGAACCCCCCAGAAATGGAGAACACTTGAGTGTTTTTACTTTTTCCAGCCAAATTTTCCAAAGGTTTAACACCGTAATGATGAATGCATTCAATAATTTTGGCAACAGGATAAAATACAGAAAACATGAAATATGCTCTCATTTTACACCTATACTGTGCTCACTTTTGGCACAGAACTTAAAAAGACACCCCAAAATGTGAATTATTTTCTTTAAGAAACAAGAAAAAATTTATAATATTTAGTTAGCAACAGATTGTTATTGGTAAAAGAAAGGAGAGTGAGAATTTCTACCTCTTTACCAGTCATGTTCTGGCATTTTTTATTCACTTATTTTAATATTCCAGATAAAATAGGAACCTCTGTGGCATACACTTTATGCAGCAATACCAGTGCTGTATCAAATGGCTATAAAATTGTGTGAAGCTCCATTGACTCCTACAGAATCTGCAGGGGTGGAAACATCTGCCCAGTCAGATCAGATTAAACTAGCTTTACTAAAGCAAAAATGTCAATGACCTAAGAACGAGCAATCTGCAGTATATTCCACCTGATTCATCTGACAGCTGAATAAAAATTACAGAAGCTACTTATCAAACTGTGTTTTATTGCCAGTAGAAAAATTTCTAGGCACACCAATTATAGTTGATAGATCTATTGATCTCGCTAAACTGATGAAATTAACATAATGTCTACATTTATTGCAGAATGTTGGTACAAAGAAGTTTTAAAATATGTTCAAAATCTGTTAGCTGTTAAGAGGTGACTGATAACTTTGTATTGCTGGTCCTTAGAATAATAATTTACTGTATTTATTTATTTATTTTTAAAAAGAGGATTTAGTGCTTAATGGAGTCTCCATATGCATTACAGATAAACACAAGAAACAGTGGGAGTGAATTGCTCCTTACTATTTTTGTATGCAGATTTAGAAAGAGACTTCAAAGCATTATTTCATTTATTTCCACAATACGCTGGTGTGCATATCCTAAGGTCTGACAATCACAATGAAGTAGAGGACAGCATCCACCTATACCTTTATATTAATATGTAAATTAAGCAATTACGTTTTTGTAGACAGCTAACAATCACAAAAATGGAAGGGAACTTAGATTCATTTATTCAGCTACATGTTTCAACATAAAATATTTTCTGATTATTCAGAGTACAAGTGGCCTATGGTCCTGTTGAGTTCATACAGCTTATTTATTTGAACTGAGGATTCATGTACACAGAATTAAACTGATTATGTTTATATGTAATCCTTCCCTGCAGAGAGAAAATAAAGAAAACATAGAAATGCTTTTGTTGCTTCTCCTTGGTGCTAGCTACAATATATTAGGTTTACAAGAGACATAAATTTAAAAAAAAAAAAGTATAAGTAGTTTCTAGACAATCTAAATAACATCTAACCCTGGTTTCCAGTGAAAAATAAAAATAAAAATAAAATATTTAAAAAAAAAACTGGGGAGGTTTTGAGGGTGTTCATAAGAATAATTCTGAGTCTGCAGACTGCCTTGGTGACAGAATCTACGTCCAGACAAGATCTTCTTCATGTAATTCACATCACATTGATGATCATTTCCTGGTTGGTACTAATGAAGTTAGCTTTCAAGATCTTCCATTTATTATAGAAGCATTTAGGTGCCTAATTAGTTTAACAGCTTTCAAACTGGGTTTTGGAACCTGACTACTTTCAGCTACCATTAAACATCCAAACAGGGCAAAAATTTAAGACAATTTTTTCTACTACAGGTAGAATATGTTTAATATATATTAGATGTGTCAGTCTAACATAATCAACATAAACGGATAAAACTTAACCAAGTGTGATCACAGAAAACCTAAAACAATGTATAAATTTAAAAAATGTTATCTTCCATGATAAGAAAAACTGAATTGTCAGAACTGTTGATGAATCAGCAAAGCAAAAAACAAGCAGCAAAAAATATTCGGATTAGATTTGTAGGAAAGCATCTTTCTTAATAGTTCAAAACACTTATTTCATCAAAAATTGTCTTTCAAATTGAAGTTCTCAAGCAAAAAAAATCCAAATATCTATCTACCCTCCTCACCCCAAAATTAAGCAGTGTGCCATCAATATTTATGCAAAGCAAGAAGTTTCTGACAAAAGGCTCTTCTTAATGACTAATTTGAGCAACTTCCTACAACTCTCAGAAAAACTCAGAAGAATTGGACAGTATCTAATGAAATATTAACAACTCTTTTATTGATTCTGTTTTGGATCAATTTTACATCTTCTGTATATGAGATTCATAGCACAGATTGTAAAAATGTGCCCTTATTAAAGATTTTAATATTGAAGTACCTTATATTTTAATTCCTAGAAATTCATAGTGCAGATCAGAAAAGAAAAATGTGCCCTTATTAAAGGTTTAAATATTGAAGTATTTCATATTTTAATTCCTAAGGTAATGGTACTTTCCTTACAGAATAAAATAAATCCATAAAATAATATTTTTACATTTCCATTTAAAATATTTTTCCTTATGTCCTCTTGGGTGACAGCACAAGAAAGAGAAAGACACAGACTGTGGAATCATAAAGGACAGTGTTCGAGATCTGTATTACCTCCTCTGAGGAATGTGAAAATATATTAAGCTGAAAAAAATCCAAAAGAAGTCCCTAAGGAACCCTAAGGAACCTCAGCTGTTCTAAGAAAACAGAAGTGCCAAAAAAATAAGAAAGAATTTATTCTAGGTTACTATTAAATTCCCGTTTGTTTCCAGTGAGCAGGCTCAAGGTGTGTATTTTTCTCACCTACAAAAACAAAGTCCCAGGCTTTATCAAACTTTACTAAATGGGACCTAACAGTGTGACTGAAACATAGTTATGACTCCACAGAAAAGCATTTAAATTATCTCCTTCAAATTCGGATTATGTGGAGCAGTTCTCAACCCACTTTTAGAACTGGCCTTTGCAGAGAGGTGCATATGCTAAGTCCACTTGCAAAATCTCGGAACAGCATTCACTGCCATGGATCACAGAGAGTTTTGTGCCCTACCCTTCAGCTTTCAACCTATCTGGCAATTTAGTTGAATGCATAGCGGCTAAATATTAACACTCTTTTAAAGCCAAAGGGCACTTAAAATTTGCAGCCGTCCAAATATACTACCTTCTAATTCAGTTCTAATAAGCTATATGTAATAACCTCTAATCCTTCTGTTAATTAACTCTCTCCTTAGGTGAAAAAGGTATTTACTTTGATGAAATGGAATTGTTTTCTTAGGTCTACTTCTTCCCCTCTGTTTTTGTGTCCTCTTCAACAGCTACAGGTATATCTCATATAATCAACCTTCTAGCTTATCTCTCTGTGTTGGTATGGTATTATCTTAGTAAATATTTTTTGGTTAAGAGGAACAGGAGACTGTTTTTAGTCACCTAGAATTTTTCCTTTTAATGTAAACTACAAACTAAAACTTCCTGGATTAAATTACTCATTATATATTAATTTATATACTGTTGTAAATTGTATATTCATTTAAAGTAGACAGAAACGATATAAATTATGATGTGTTTAATACTCAAGCCAAAATATCCATGGTGGAATTGTGTCTTACAAAGAGGAGAAAGCCTCCCTCATCCTCTTAGAAAACTAGTTATGCTCTTTAATGACTGACTTTTTTTTAAGTAGCAATAATCATATCTGCTGCATCAGCAAGGATTTAAAACAGCATGAATACATAAGCCCTAACCCATGACTGACTACAAGGATTTTTGGCTTGCTGTGTCAGCCATGAAATTCATGCTAACTGCATACAGGTCATAAAAATAAAATACAACTCTTACTCTACCACGTATAATATGTACAATGTTACCCCAGAGCCTCCAGTGCCATTATTTGTACTGCTGTCTCTTGGAGTGGGGGGAAATTAACACGTGTCTCTGACTTTCATTGATCTGTGAGACACAGAAGGTTTTGATGTTGCCTTGGAGATTATCACGACACCCATGATATTTTTGATATTTTGACATTTCCAAGACAGTATGGTTCAGAACATCTAAAGCTCATCACTAATGTGTAATCAATATGTATGTCACCTCCTCAGCAAGGCTGCTCCCAGAAGCTCCAGCTGGATGAGACTTTAAATAGCATACTTTCCAAGGAAAGATGTTAATCAGATTTTGGCCGTTACGATTTTTAAGGAGCTTATTAAAAATCAGCACGAACTCTTTGTCAAGTATATGTGAACAAGAAGTTTGAATATCTCTCAAAATCAAGGTGAGCTGAAATTAATCACCAGAAACAATGGCTATAAACATCTGTCACCACTACCATTAAGTAATAGACAGGAGAAGAGGCTTTATTAGCAGAGTTTAGTGAACAGCTATACAGTCATACACTGTTGAAATCCACATTTTTAATATTGCAATTCCCTGACTATAAGCAGACTTGCATCCACTTAGAGTGGCAAACAGGGTCAACTGGAGATTGCAAGGTCCATAAGCAAAACAGAACTCACATTTCTGTTAACTTATTCTTGCACATGGGGGATACTCACGACACCATTTTCTTTGGAAGAAGATTTTGTTGGCCACTGACACTTCAACAAGGAGTTGCAGATTCTTTCCCCACCATCCACCAACACCCTCCCCCACAGTTAGGAATTTGCTGCAGACTTCACAGATTTGTAGGTTAAGTTTCTTTTCCAAAAGGGAAAAGGGCAGTTACTCTTAACTGTTACATCACACAGGAGCTGGAATTGCCTTTCAGTCTTCTATTAGACATATTTCCCCAGTGGCTATATTTTATTAGCATATCCTATTCTTCCATCAGGTACTGATAAAGATAATATATTTATAGATACTATCATTTATAGAAGCCTAAATGAAATAAGGAAACCTCATGATAACTTCCTTTTTACAAAACAAAAAGGAGGGCACTGGTTGCTTATATTTGAAAGCACACTATGCCCTCTGTTCCAAATGCAAGCAGCTGAATCTTGGAAACTGGGTGACCATTGCATTTTGCCTTATTAGAAATTATTCTAGTCATCTATCCTTTTGAAATACAGTCAGTTGGAATTCCTGTTTATTTGTTCCACCTGCCACTGTAAGTATTGAAAACACTGCAAATTGAAACATATGAACAAATATTGGTATTCACAAGTGCTGTAAGAACAATAGATATTAACTAGACAAATGTAATTTGTATATTCACAGTTTGAGTTGCCCTTCTTTCAGAAAAAAAAAAGTTATTTCAATCGGTTTCCCACTTCAGACAGTGTACTTCAATAAATGCTGACATTGTGATAAATGTGGCTATTGTGTTTTGCTGAGGATGGTACTAGCTGTTAATTATAATGAACTATTCCAATCAATATTTAGTCTCTTCTCTCTTAAGTTTAGGATCAGTTTGACACAACAGGAGTGAAAGAAAAATACTGCTGTTTTATTCACCAGAACTTAACTGAAGTGAGAAGGGGAAAGCAACAGACAGGTTTGGAAATAATTGCACATTTTGTTTAAAACTTCTGTGTTTCACACACATTTTGGATCTTTCAATGTTCTTAGCTCTACCACTTTCTGCTAAGAGCCCTGATTCTCACTTGAATTCAAGCTCAGCATCAGAATAGCAATGCTTGCCAGGAATTTGGATGGCTCTTTAGCTTCCTTACGGTTTAGCCACACATCTAAAGCAAATATATAGGATGTATTTCTTAAGCAGCTTCTATATGGGAACGTGGAGGAGTACAGCCCCACTGTGCTAGGCATGGTGTCAGCAACATTTGGTCAGGCTTCTACAAGTGTATCAAGCCCCTGCCAGTGCAAACTGAAGATCTGCCAGAGTTAACTATTGTGCCAGTTTGTTGTATAAAGAAAGCCAATATTTCATAACCTCAATAGCATTTTCTTTCCACTTAATAACTTTGTACGTAAAAGTATCTACTGGGGCTGTGCTGCATTAGCAGGTTTTCAGATGCTTGTTTTATTTATAGAAGGCCCGGGGCTTCCTTTTATAAAAGGAAGGCTAGTCTAAATGGATTTTAAAGAGGAGTGAAGCAGTGTGGGTTTAACCAAGATTTTCTGAAATCGTGAGAGAAAACGGTAATAACAAACACCTTTCCAATATTTTATTTGTGTGCATGGCTGAGGAGGCAGCTTTGGCACTAGGGTGGTTGAAAAACCGTAATTTTTCTTATGCTATCTATTATCTGCTTAAAGATTCTACTTACTAATTTACTTCATTGCAGCATCCATTTCATAAGTTTATTTTCTCTTTCCATTCTTTTTCCTTTATCTATCAATATTAATAATAATTACATCTTACACTGTGTTTTGAGCCAATTTTCTTTTGAATCAGAATTATTTTAAATTTCTGATTAAACTTGATAATTTTGTCAGTGAAACCAGATGCCTAGAAATATTCACTGTGTGTATGCTAAGATAGGTTTAGAAATAAGAAAAAAACCCCTGAAAAAAACTTGACACAGAAAAAATTATCCAAACTTTAGTTTTGATTTTACATTTTGAAAAAATTTAAACATTTTTAAATCTTACATGTATTATGAATATTTACTGACAACATTGTTTCCATTAACATATAATATCAAATTTATTCATCATAGTTTTTTGAAAAAAAAACCTCCTGCAATTCTGTTTTTTCCCCTTTCTATAACTGCAAGAAAGATATAACTAGGTTCTTAAAACAACAAATTTGATGTGAGAGATTTGTAAGCCATGAAGCATTAATTCAAGCTCGCATTCAAATTTCTGTTAGTGCAGCATTGAATGAATCTCTAAGCTGGGATATTAATTTTAGTTCAGTGTTACATATATATGATGTAATTTTGAGGCTATTTGCACAGTGACCTAATTAAATTTTTTTCTAGTAAGATACAAAAGTCTAATTGCATCATAAAACTAGTAACTTTATTATTTAATCTACAGTGACAACTTCCTTACTGTATTCCCTCTATTTTTGCATTTTGACATGTTTCTTGCTCGCTTGTAGGAAGACAACTGCAGCCGTTCACACAGAACAGCTACTGTGTATTTCAGGGTGCTTGCTGTACCACAAGTGGTCGGATGCAGAGGACGCCTGCCACCTCTAGGCAATTTCCTATGCTGGAATCTCCTTTCAAGCACTTGGTGTCATCCAACTAATCTCAAAATCAGCTTGCTTCCTCTTATTTTGCCTTGCTTATCAGCATATGTCTTAAACTGTCAGCTACCAAGTTGTTTCAAAAGATTGTTGTTCCCGCAGTCCTTACACTTAGTTAGACTGCTATTACGCAAATAATAATATGCAGTTTTATAGTCTCATTTTACTGTTCATTTTTCAAAATTATTTCAATAAACTAAAGGTTAGTGAATTATTTTGGAAGCAATTTACATTGCCATATAATTCTGTAGCAGGTCTGCTGCACAAATTAAGAAGTCATGCCACATAATTTAAGTCTAGTATGTTCTACAGTATCAGGAGTCTTGATATTACTGGGTTAATTTCATGAGCAGAAAATATTTCACTCTCTATCTAGCAGGGTGCATAGGATCCTGATGAATTAGATGTCAGCAAGTTAGAAGTTTCTGCTAATGACCTACAAATCTGGTCTCTAAGTATACGGTGTTATGGATACTTTCTAAATCAACACTGTGATGCAAAAAACAATTTTGTATACATAGTATGTCTCTCATTCTCATTTTCTTTGATAGGATGAGAGACAGGTATCCTGCTGAAGATTCTTTACTCTTATTAAAGCCCAAAGGAAGTGAAAAGCTCATGAGGAATTTTTGAGGCCATATTCTACAGTGCCCTCTGTGAAGTCATGACTATCAAGTTATCAGTCAATAATGAACATTGGTGTAGCCAGTCCACAGCTTCCTGGATAAAAATTCACAAGGTTTTCCTATCACATAAGATTCCAGCTCTTTATCCAATGACATAGTGCCTACAGACCAGCCAGACAGGAACAAATCGTACAACTCCGTTTTCTCCTTTCCCTGTTGCGCAGCTTTAGTTACAATAATATTGTACTTGAATATCTTAATGTTTGTAAAAGATGTTTTCAAAATTTCAAATATCAAGTAATTTTTACAGAAAGTATCTTCTATCCTCTCCAATAGAAGAAATAGCAAAACAGCTACTTACTAGTCTTACTGATAAGACAAAAAGCTAAAAAAACACATTTATGTTCAAAATAGGTAAAGGATACTGCAGTAGTTATTAGGTTTATAAAACTTATTTTCCCCTAGAACAGATGTTTCTTAAAGCTTATTCTTTCTTCACAGTGAGTAGTCACTTTGTGTATGGCTGAAAAAAAAGAAAAAAAAAAAAAGAGGATGTCGGCTAAGAAATTAGGGGAAAAAGAACATGAAAACAGACTGGGCTGTAACTATTGGAAGGTGAAAAAAATGGAAGATATCCACTTCCTGGGACATGAGAATAACAGAAATATTTCCCAAAGCTCCAAAGAAATAAAAGGGAATATATTACTCCTCCATGTATTTTTTTTCCCCTGTGATACAAGCTGGCTGGTTTTGCTGATGACGTTTAGCAAAGTTAGAGCTATGGTAACTTACCCTCTCCTGAGGAAAAGGTAATCAAAGCAAAAACGCATTTATTGTCAGAACCATAACTTTCCAATGGTCTCTTATTCCCCTGGCTCCAAGTCCCCGTTTCCAGCCACAAACCCAGCTAACTTAGAGCTCTGAACTGCTCCTTGGCCAAGCACTCCAGCTCACTCCCATCTTTATCCCCAAGCCCCTCAGATTTATGTCTGCTCTTCCCAGGAGAACTGAACCCACTCTGACTTTTTTGAGTATTGAAATTAGCTAGGACACAGTCTCTTCTTCTGAATTTACCACTCCTTTGCCCTTTTAGTGTTTCAGGTCAATGTTTTATTTCCTCTGCATTCAAGGCTTTCTCTCCCACATTACTGACACCAGAAAGGGGAATAAACTATTTAGTTTCCAGAATAGAAAGGCCTTCTGTTCCAGCTTCATTGGGAGCATGCAGAGTTGTAGCTGTACTAAAATTATGCTCCAGACCAAACATGCTTAACAGGAAAGAGCTATATGAAAAATTCAAAACTTACAAATCTAAGAGGTCCTTACTTAATGTTTATGAATTTCTATGTTTCTGAGACACATAATTTAGCAAACCTGCGTACATTTTCACAAGGACAGGAGGTAAAAAAAGGAAAATCACAGAATCACAGAATCATTAATGTTGGAAAAGACCTTTAAGATCATCAAGTCCAACAATCAACCCAACACCACTAAACCATGTCCCAAAATGCCGCCTCTACATGTCTTTTGAACACTTCCAGTGATGGTGACTCCATCACCTCCCTGGGCAGCCTGTTCCAATGTTTAACCACTCTCTCCAATAACGAATTTTTTCCTAATATCCAGTCTAAACCTCCCCTGGTGCAATATGCTCCTGACAAAAATTATTTCTAACTTCTCTCGATTATCAAAGGACTAGCTTTCAGAAAAAAATGAAGTACAGCTTAATGTTTTTAATCATATAATGTATTTTGTACATATCTATGTATTTCGTTAGCCTTGCTTTTGGGTTTTTGGGGCTGAAATTTTATACTAAAAAAGCATCAAAATTTTCTACACAAATGTTGTAACATAAAATATGTTCTTATAACAAATAATTACAATGATGCTCTGTGATAGGCAATGCTATCAGATTCCCCTGTTGAATAAACTATGAATAGACAAAATTTACTTTTCAAAGGTTTCTAGTTCTATTGAATTACAAGACATTTTCACTGGAATACTCAAATGTATTTATTGATGAAAATTGCTTACCCACATTTTTTTCTTTTGCAATACTGTTTAATGCTTAGCAACCTCTCAGAAACAGTCTTGGATGAAAATCTATGAAATGTGAAAGAAATTATAAATTCAGACACTATTTTTAGGTCTGCTATCAAATAATCAAGTTTTTCCATCCTTAGAATATGATCTGCCTTTAACTTATTTAATTACAGCTTGTCTATGACCAGTTTCATAGTAAATTTGCAAGCTTCTAAAAGTAATCACATTTACCAAGGCAAACTTCCCTTAAAGAGAAAATGTTTTCTACGTGTGTGATTCTGTCAGACAGAATAAGTACAGGCTGTTACACTGCAAACTCAGATACTGTTCTCTGAGCAACCTCATTCACAACCTAAAGGAATCAGGCCTTTCTCAAAGACAAAAATCATTTGTACTTTCTCCAACCTGAACTTTGTCCTGAGCTGAGCCTCACAATCTGTTCTTGACAAATTATCTATTCTCTATTGATCACTTAGGACTAAAGAAGTCAGAGGTGAACCTTTCCTGGGCTGCTTGTTTGTTTTGTTACTATGAGCTTTTTTACCATCATTAAATGTCAGCAATACAGCTTAACAAGCTGCTTGTTACTGACAGAACCACATAGATATTTCTTGGGTTGCCTAGGTCCTCGAATTCAAAGACAACTGTCTTGAATAGTCATTCCTCACAGCTTATTCCACAGACATGGCAGGTATGCTGTAAAGGACAAAAAGTATTGGGATAGGCTCTTATGGATTGCAAGTCTTCACTATTACCTGTGATTTAAGATAGTATTTATTTTCAGACACTACATAAAGCCACAGTAAGATGAGGGTCTTCTAAAGACTTACCTCATATTTTTAAGCATCCCTAATGATCACCGGAGTTGGAGTACTGAAAATACCACTTCTAAAATTATTTCTTACTTCTTAGTTAAGAAGTATCACTGATATTAAAGGATGCACTTATTATTTTAAATCTACCTTCTTTTCAAATGAGTTTTATATGGTGCAAATCTCTAAACATTTGTGACTTATTTAAAACATTTCATTGACCTACTTTACCAGAGCCTATATTAATGGGTAAAAGTGATCTTTTTTTCAGCTGAAGCCTTGTTACAATGAAAACCCAAGGTAATTTTTTCAGTCATCAACATAATCCCAAAAGGTGAGATTTTATGTGGTGATCAGACCTCTCTGATATTTTTGCCTCATTGAGTTTTATAATGCTGCTATTCTTGTAAGCACTTTGTCCTATAAAAGCAAAACGGGAGCAACTAGAACCAGCCAACAGAGAGCAAGGGGACTCAAGAGACACAAGCAGATTATTCTATTGTTTTTAGTTTTGGGGATAGTCCAAGTCATTTAAAGAGTAAAAGATAAAGAGGTCCAAGTAAACAACATTGGTAAATTTATATTAAGGACCTGAGACATGAAATTTGGAGCCAAGTTTTGATTCCCATCAAGTTTCAAGTGTGCTCAGACTGAAAGCTCAGAACAGAATTCATTGATGGAAAAAAAATGCAAATGAACAGAAAGATCACAAAGTAAAACATGGCAAACATTCAGCTAAAACAAAATGCAATAGCACAGATGGATAAAAAGTACGGTAGCACAGCACAGATGGACCAAGATCTGTTCAACTGCAGGATGTTAATCCTTACTTGGATTTTTGTTTGTTTCAATTAGATTTATCTAGAAATTAATCCCTAACAGGACTGTTCTGACTTCAATGTAATAAAATTACAGATTAAAAGTGTATCAAACTTTTATGATAGATAGTACACCTATGGAAGAATAATGATTTGGGGAAGCCCTCACAAAAGTGGATGAAACCTTGTATTAAAACAACAAATCATTTATATTGGTAGTTTTAGAGAAAAAGTTCATCATTTGAAAAGAAAGAACATTTCAGGGTCTTCATAAAAACCATTTGAAGAGCAGTCTTATTAAGGAATGACCAACATTTAAGAGAAAAATATTTGAACACTCCCCAAACATGACATTATTATCCAAATATGTTGACATAAAACATTTACTTGGAAGCAAGCAAAGAAAAAAAACCCCCAAATTTCTATTGGGATCAATGGAAGCAATGGAAACAATTGAATATTCCCCAAGTAATCGCATTCTTGATTTAAAAGCAAAGTGTTCAATTCTGAAAATATTGCAGTGAAGCATTTTTATTTTTGAAGGAAAAAAATATTTTTCTGCTG
>NW_010545400.1:31514-53227 GCF_000687285.1 Phaethon lepturus
GAATGTAGTATGAATTTAAACATAAAGTGCTTAATCCTATGCTGCAGTTGTACAAGCTCTCATAGGCTTGGACCTGTCCAATAATAACTCTTTCCTACCTCGATTCTCTGTCTCTATGCCATCTGACACATTACTTCATTAGGAAAAAGAATATATGGAGATTCTTCAAAATTTATCTGTTGATAGGAAAAGGGAGTGATGAAGAAAGAAATTGGCTTTCCAAATAGTAAAAACATTATACTATTAGATGGCAAAACGAAGAAAAGACTGAAGTAAAATTTTGGAAGTCATGAACAGCAGGAGAAAGATCCCTAAATGAATATGCTACAGGAATATAAATTATATTGTAATTACAACACTCATAAAAAGTGGATAGACAATTCAACTACAATGTTATTGAAATACAAAAGCTATTGAAAAAGACATTAATGAATCTGCTCTTTAAGAAAACTAATTAAAAGAGCTGTAATAGTCTTTCTTTTAGAGAGACTAATAAAAGTGATGTGAAAACTTGAAACACTCATTTTCATTTTTTAATGAATGGAAGTGAATTTTAATCCCTTTGCATTAGTCCTGCTCTTCAACCAATCCTAATATTGGAGAGAGGAGATATTTTTTTTTACAGCACATTTAATAGCTTTTGTACATTTGATTTCGATATAAAATAAAACAGACAAAATAGCAAAGGTTCTTGCCACATTTATACTGGTAGAAGTGTAAAGTGACTCACCCAGTTTGAACTGTGCTGTCATTAACATCAAACCAAATTAAGAAACCCTTCCTCAAGACAGAATTAATTTCGATTTATACCAGTGTGACGAAGCACATCCTGTTTGACACAAGTCTGCTTACTTACTCTTTCAATGAATCTTAATCTTAATTTGCAACAACCTCATCCATTCTATTCCTGAACATCTCTAAGATTATCTGAAAAACGCGTTGTGTTTTGTAACATGGTGAGTCAACAAGCAACTGGTTAGAGACCTAATTCATTCCACAGATGATTTATAATAAGTCAGATTGGAAAGCAGGCCATTTCCAGAGGTGACAAGATAATGCATTACCACTGTGTAACATTAGCCCACACAAGAATGTAATTTAATTTTTAAAATGATAAATATCTGTATCTCCAAAGTTGTACTAATTATGAGGCTAAAAGATTCTTTCAGGTACTCACTCCTCCTATGTTCTTTTACATTTTAATATAAAATTCTGAAAATTGGAGGGGTGTAGGTCACAACACTAGAAAGTTTGAACCAATTAGAAACCAGACACAAGGTTAATGGGAGAATAAGTCCCCCATTTAAAATAATGTTTGTATTATTTTTGAAGACAAATATACTAACAACAAGTACACTTATACTACACACTAATGCTGTGAATTATTATAGAGTTAAGATGTTGTACGTAAGTGATTACATATCAAGTTACAAGTAAAAGAAAACCTAATCAGTAACAGATAAACCCGGTCAGATGATGATGGCTTTATAACTTAAGGAATGGTTCTTCCCCATCTGAATGAAAAACAAGAAAAATTAATCAGGATGTACAGCCCAAAGATGGATTCAACTTGATTGATCTAAAATATGCTGATAAAAGAGAGAGATAGAAAGAATTTGAAAAAGGTAATGAGTGTTCCATCTACGTTACAAGTTATGTAACCAAAGAAAAAGAGATCATCATTCAGTTACTAGCTTCTTTCTTTTTCAATTTCCAAAAGACAGCATGTGGTGGGTTGGCCTTGGCTAGACACCAGCTGCCCACCAAAGCCACTCTATCACTCCCCTTCTTATCTGGACAGGGGAGAGAAAATATAATAAGAAGCCTGTGGGTTGAGATAAGGACAGGGAGAGATCAATCAGCAATTACCATCACGGGCAAAACAGACTCAACTTGGGGAAAATTAGTTTAATTTATTGTCAGTCAAAATCAGAATAGGTTTAGGAGAAATAAAACTAGACCTTAAAACACCTTCCACCCACCCCTCCCTTCTTCCCAAGCTCAACTTCACTCCCAATTTTCTCTACCTCCTCCCCACAGCAGCATAAGGGGATAGGAATGGGCATTGCAATCAGTTCATCACATGTCATTTCTGCCGCTCCTTCCTCTGCAGGGGTAGGACCCCTCACACTCTTCCCCTGCTCCAGCATGGGGTCTCTCCTATGAGAGACAGTCCTCCACAAACTTCTCCAACGTGAGTCCTTCCTACAGGCTGCGTTTCTTTATGAACTGTTCCAGCCTGAGTCCCTTCCACAGAGTGCAGTCCTTCAGGAACAAAGTGCTCCAGTATGGGACGCCTCATGGGATCATAAGTCCTACCCGAAAACCTGTTCCAATGTGGGCTTCTCTCTCTACAGGTCCACAGGTCCTGCCAGGAGCTTGCTCCAGTGCAGCCCTCCCACGGGGTCCCAGTGTCCTTTGGGTATCCTGCTGCTGTGTGGGGTCCTCCACAGGCTGTAAGTGTGTATCTGCTCCACCATGGAGCTCCATGGGCTGCAAGGGGACAGCTTGCCTCACCATGGTCTTCACCACAAGCTGCAGGGGAATCTCTGTTCTGGCACCTAGAGCAACTCCTGTGTCTCATTCTTCACCGACCTTGGTGTCTGCAGAGTTGTTTTCACATATTCTCACTCCTCTCTGTGGTTGCAAATGTTGTGTACCTTTTTTTTCCCCTTCTTAAATATGTTATAACAGAGGCACTACCACCATCGCTGATTGGCTTGTGCTTGGCCAGTGGCAGGTCTGTATCAGACATGGGGGAAGGTTCTAGCAACTTCTTGCAAAAGCCACCCCTGTAACCCTCACTGCTACCAAAAACTTGCCACGCAAACCCAATACACAGCATCAGACAAGTAATTCAGGGAATATTTTGGAGCAAAGACAACAGTCAAAATCTGATCCCCAGCATTCTGATGTCAATTTTAACATCAGCTTTGTCATAGAATCATAGAACCATAGAATGGTTTGGGTCGTCAGGGACCTTAAAGATCATCTACTTCCAACCCCTCTGCCATGGGCAGGGATACCCTCCTCTACACCAGGTTGCTCAAAGCCCTATCCAGCCTGGCCTTGAACACTACCAGGGATGGGGCATCCACAACTTCTCTGGGCAGCCTGTTCCAGTGCCTCACCACCCTCATACTGGAGAATTTCTTCCTTATAGCTAATCTAAATCTACCTTTTTCCAGTATAAAGCCATTTGCCCCTTGTCCTGTCACTACATGCCCTTGTAAAGAGTCCCTCTCCATCTTTCTTAGAAGCCCTTTTTAAGTACTGAAAGCCTGCAATAAGGTCTCCCTGGAGCCTTCTCTTCTCTGGCATGAACAACCCCAACTCTCTCAGCCTGTCCTTATAGGGGGGGTCCTTCAGCCCGCTGATCATCTTTGAGACCCTCCTGTGGACTTGCTTCAACAGGTCCATGTCCTTCTTATGTTGGTTGCCCCAGAGTTGGATGCAGTATTCCAAGTGGGGTCTCACCAGAGCAGAGTAACGGGGCAGAAACACCTCCCTCGACCTGCTGGCCATGCTTCTTATGATGCAGCCCAGGATACAGTTGGCCTTCTGAGCTGCAAGTGTACATTTCTGGCTCATGTTGAGCTTCTCATCAACCAACACTCTCAAGTTCTTCTCAGCAGGCCTGTTCTCCATCTCTTCATCCCCCAGCCTGTATTGATACTGGGGGTTGCCCCAACCCAGATGCAGGACCCTGCACTTGGCCTTGTTGAATTTCATGAGGTTCTCACAGGTCCACCTCTTAAGCCTGTCAAAGTCCCTCTGGATGGCATCCCTTCCCTCCAGAATGTCAGCCAGACATCCCTTCCCTCCAGAATGTCAACCACACCACACAGTTTGGTGTTATCTGAAAACTTGTTGAGGGTTCACTCAATCCTACTGTCCATGTCCTTGACAAAGAATGTTAAACAGCGCTGATCACCAGTCCCCGAGGAATGTCACTCATCACTGGTCTCCAAGTGGAGACTTGGACATCGAGCTGCTGACTGCAATTCTTTGAGTGCAACCATCCAGCCAATTCCTTATCCACCAGGTGGTTCATCCATCAAACCCCTCTCTCTCCATTTTAGAGACAAGGATGTCATGCGGGACAGTATTAAATGCTTTGCACAAGTCAAGGTAGATGATGTTAGTTACTCTTCCCTTATCCATCAATGCTGTAACCCCGTTGTAGAAGGCCACCAAATTTGTCAGACACGATTTGCCCTTAGTGAAACCATGATGGCCTGTCACAAATCACCTCCTTATTTTCCATATGCCTTAGTGTAGTTTCCAGGAGGATCTGCTCCGAGATCGTGCCAGGCACAGAGGTGATACTGACTGGCCAGTAGTTCCCTGGGTCTTCCTTTTTTTGCTTTTTAAAAATGGGCATTATGTTTCCCCTTCCCCAGTCAGTGGGAATTTCACTGAAATGCCACAACTTTTCAAATATCATGGATAGTAGCTTAGCAACTTCCTCTGCCAGTTCCCTCAGGACCCGCAGATGCATGCCATCAGGCTGTGCACCTTCAGGTTCCTTGGATGGTCTCAAACTTGATCTTCTCCTGCAGCGGGCAGTTGTTCTTTCTCCCAGTCCCTGCCCTTGCCATCTGTGACTTGGGTGGTATGGCATGAGTACTTGCTGGTGAAGACAGCAAAAAAAGTTATTGAATACCTCAACCTTCTCCATATCTCAGATAACCAGGTCTCCTATTTCCTTCTTGAGAGGGCTCAAATTTTACCTAGTCTTTGTTTTATCACCAACGTACCTATAGAAGCTTTTCTTGTTGCCCTTGACATTCCTGGCCAGATTTAATTCTATCGGGGTTTTACTCTTCCTAACCTGATTCCTGGCTGTTCAGACAATTTCTCTGTATTCCTCCCAGGCTACCTGTCCTTGCTTCCACCCTCTATAGACTTCCTTTTTGTGTTTGAGTTTGTCCAGGAGCTCCTTGTTCATCCATGCAGACCTCCTGGAGTTTTTGCCTGACCATCTGTCATTATCTGTGCTATGTGTTTGCCATGATTTACGAATACGTGTACTGTCTTTGTACAATGAAATTAAATAATACTTCCAGTGTTATTTAATTTAGCAGTTTCATTGTCCTCTTAGGTTAAAAGCATCTCAGGTAGTAAATCTATATAATAATTCAAAATATTTTATACGCAAGTGGGGAAAGGGAATAAGAAGAAATTTTCTGCTTAAAAGCTGAAGCTGAAAAAAGCATGGTAGCAAAAGTTAAAGTAGTGATTTAGAGGATAACTCAATATAATTTGATGCTAAATGTTAACCATACCGAAGTTATTGTAGAGTTTTACTACTGCAGTGTAAGTAATTCTAGTTTTGTGCTGATCTGCATTGCCCTTTGTAGCTTGGTCTCTCTTTCTTCAGCCTTAACCTGAGCCTGCCATCAGACAAGTTCCCTTTAGCTACATGGAATCATTTAGAAAATAATGGAGACAGGGCTGAAGTGGTATTTTCTGCCCCTATTTAAAGTCTTTTCTCAGAAATCTATTAAAACCTTATCTAAAATCTTAATAATTTGTAACAGCTGGTGGTATCATGGACTTTTTTTGTATTAGCATTATGGAAGGAAGGCCCATCATTAGTCTCTGATTTATTCAATTTTAAATATATGCATATTTTAAATTTAAGTACATACAACTGAATTGTACCTGTTCAGAATGAGCTGAGAAAACTGAGGGTTGTCGTGAATTTTTAGGAATCTGAAGACTGGGTAGACTACTAAGGCTAACTGAGTTTTAACCATGTGAAACCCTGACTATTTTTCTGTTGTGAAACACATCATGTTCGAAGTTAAGACAGAAATTATGATTTTTGCTAAACAAAATTGAGCTTTCACTGAAAAGCAATGACTGAACAAATAGCTGGGATTATAAAAGCTCAGAAACTTGTCAGGGAGTATGTACAAAGGAAAAAGATTCTGAAGATGTTCCTGTAACTTTGTCAGTTTTCTTAATATAGCGTTGTTAAGAAGGATTTATTGCAGAGCTGAAAATAAAACCCAAATCCTTTGACTTAATGCATGCTCCTGAATTTTCAGATCTATGTGTTTTTCAGAAAATAGTGTTTAAATTCATTATGAGGACAGCTTGATGCTAATAATAATGTGATAAATGATACAGAGATGAAGTATTTTCAAAACTAATGAAGGGAATCTTTCATTTGCTTTGACCAAATATAGACAATTTTCACTTGTTATCTATTTTTCTTTTTTTTTTTTTTTAGTACAGCTAGTATTGTAACTTCCCAGGTGCTGGATTACTTGCACATCATTTTTGACAGGTTCCACTTCACATGTGGCATCACAGTATGAGTGGTAGTTCTGTTCTGTGCGGATTTAGGCTTGGAGAAAAGGCTGTGCCCAGTATCCTGTCAGTATCTGTCAGATAACAGTCTAGTCTGATTGCCACAATAATTTGGGTTTGAAACAGAACACACTGGCCCTCTTTTCCAAAATATCAGAAAGGAGAGGTGAGGAAAGAACTGGAAACAGATCGTATTCAACATCTCCTTCAATTTTAAAGTAAGAAGGGCAAAAGGAAAGAGAAGACCTCTCTCTGAAACTGTTTATGCTACAAACACCACTGCCTCATCCCTCAGAATGCCTCTACAGCCAGATACAGTTTGTTCAGGAGAAGCAATGGAACTGGAAAAAACTGTACACTAGTGTAAGCTGCTAAGCAATCACACAGAAATTTTAACTTTTCCATAATTTGCTGTAAAGCAATAATAATTACTATTGAAAGACAAAAATTCAGCAAGACTTCCAGGACTTCTAACACATGCTTTTTATCTTAAAACTTAGATTCCCTGTTCTGCTGTCACTTAGCAGAAAAAAATACCCCCAGATCACTAAATAAACATGGTATCAATATTTTTACATATTAAAAGAAACAAAACAAAAACCCTTGCTACTTGTCCCTTCATGATCCTTGTTGAATCTGAATGACTGGAATATTCTGTTTTTTCTTGTACAGTAGTTAACTGCGTACCAACCAACAAATGCTATTCTAGAAAAAGCATTCTCAACACAAGCAATGTGTTCAAAATAATTTGAAATTAAAATAAAAATAAAGGAATTTTCAGTTTGTCTCCTATAGGTTTTTGTAATCTTGTCAACATAGGTTAGAATTTCACTCAGGAAACACCTTTCTGTTTCTTTAAAAAGATAGGAAGACAAATTTGTCATCTCATCCTGACATCATGTTCCTTACATCTCTTCAAGCAGCAACCATCCATAAGAATTTTACCAAGGAACTTTTCCGTCTCTCTTCAGTGAGGTGACTCTATCCGTTCTTAGTAAGAGAGCTTGTGTATGGTAAAACCAGAGGTAAAAATCTGTGCACACATTTCTCATCCTTTATATACGTCTATGCAGCCAGTGCCACACATTGACTCAAAATCAAGTTTATTCAAAGCAAGTCTTTTTGTTTCCTGATAAAATTTCATGTTCACCTTTTGCACTGGTTCAAGAATTTGTCTTCATTTAGACAGACTTAGACTATCTGCTCTTTCAGTCAACAACAGGCCTGATAACATAATCTTACTGCAAATCAAGCAAATAAAAAGCCTCATCAGTTTTAATGAAAACCAAATTACTGTTCATTCCTTTCATGCGTATATGTCTAAATATAAATATTTAGAAAATTATATAACATATTTTCCTGAATATGAACTGTGGACAAAATAAACTAAAATCCTGTTATCAGGGAGTTTTATTTGTTATTTGAGATCATTACTCATGAAATAAAAATTTTAGCTCAGGTCAGTACCTAGAAAGAAGTACCTAAATAATTTTGTCAAAAGCTGTCTTGGAGATTCTTAAGCAAAATTGACATGTTCTTTAGTAAGTTGTATCTATCCCTTCTTAGAAATACATTTAGGTAAGGCCCAGAGGGCTTTAAAAGTCAGATGAAAAATAAATTGACCTTTTTGAGGGCTACCACACAATAAAAGGCTGAGATATTCTGGGAAAATTTCCACACAATATGGTTGTCTTCTTTCAGTTTAATTTTATAAAATTAGGTTTTTATATATTTTCTGGTTTACTACAAGCATTTATTTTGATTTTGCTTTAATTATCTAGTCAGATACTATTCACAATTGTTATTGTAGTGTGGTAACCTTTGGTCTCCTATTTCATACTTGAAAGACTTTTTCTGAAGGAATAGATATAGGGTTTTTGGTGTGCAGTCCTGCTTTGTCATACTGAATTATAGGTTCCTTTAACAATGATCAAAACAAGTATATGTAAATGAAGTTTCATTCACTGACCTACTTCAGATCTAATTCAACTTGACCTCATCAACTCAAGTTTCCTGACCTGAAGTGCTCTCTTCCTCATTTTTTTTTATTATTAATCTTTACTCCTCCCTAGCTTCTTCCTCTGCATTCTCACTTGACTGTAATTTCCTTTCTATCCTTCCTTACAACTCCTACTGCTAGTCTCTTGAAAATGGATATGTGTACTAATGTATATCCATTTCCTCATTTCCTTTTCTTCATGTCAATTCCACATTTCTGTTCTTTTCTGTCTATACAAAAGGATAATCTCTTTTGTTGAACCTTCAGACAGACATGAAATCATCACTTCTATGATACCCCACTGTCCTTGTACAACGATATGTCTATTTAACTTTTTTCCTCTCTGCTTCTCTTCATCTTCAGGAAAATAATTCTTCTTCACTTTACCAGCTGATGTTTCTTAAGTGGAAATTGTAATTTCTTCCCTAATATTCAACCACATCTCTTCTGTGGAGAACTTATTCTATTCCTAGTGCCTTACCATAATGAAAGCAAGACAAGCTTGAACAATTACCTGGACATTTCTTCCCAGTCATAATAGTTGAAGTACATAGATACTACTTTGAACTGCTAGATATTCTTTATAAAAGAAATATTAAAAAATAAAACAAACAAAGAAGCAAAAAAACCCTGTTGTATAACATTATCATTAAGGGGAGAAGAAAGGTTGGCGTAATGTAAATAATAGCACCTACAGCACTCTCCACAGTATTCAAGGGAGTTTGTATGTGTGTGTATATAAATATATAAGTATGTATGCATACCTAGATGAAATAAGGTTTGAATTAAACATAGAAGTTGAAACTGAAAAGACCAATATTAAAGTATGATTATTCAACAGAAATATACTTCATCTTGTTTGAGGCATGAGGAGACTAAGATTGTGCATCCTGGAGAAACCATTCCTGTCATATTCACAAGGCTGCAGACATGCTCAGCGTGAAAACTTGCCAAGTCTAACACAGAAGAATGCTTTATTAAGTTCTTGTCATTAAGATGAACCCTAAGGCTCCGACTCATAACCCCCTCACTTGTGATGTAGTATATCTTTTCTAACATTTCACATGGATATGTCCTCTCTGTGACTTGATATTATCTTTAAACTAGAAAGTTGTTGTTAATGCAGTCTGCAGTTCTGAAGGAAATATTTCCAAACCCATCAAGTTCCCTGCACTACAGAGGACACAAGGCACTTCAAGGGAAATCTACTATTTTCTGTTTACACTTTTTATTCTCTAGAGTATCAAGTATTTGGCAGATAATCCTGAAATCTCTCTTAAAACCATTCTAAAAGCAGGTAAAATAAGCAAAAATTATCTTCTTTGTATAAGCTAGGACTGTAGTTAGTAGGAAAACAGATACGAAAAAGAAAACCCAAAGCAAAAGCACATCTTATTAGCTGGCTTGATTTCAATATGTCATCTGCATTTCATTCAGGTCAGAGCTGACAAAACAAATTTATAGCTTTTTAGTGCTGAGTCCCGTTCCTCAGGTTTGCTATATACTGGTTTTGTCTCTCTAAACAGGAACTATTTACTTGGAGCAAAGTCCTACCATATGAATGTCTGTACTCAGTTCAAATTTCATCAAAAATAAATAAAAGTGAACTTCTAGGAATTTCTTGCAATAGGAAGAGGAATAGGAATAGATTCTTGGTAACTAATGCAACTAGAAGAGTGTAAGCTTGCCACTCACAAAAGCTGCATGAGACCACATTTCCTTTCACTACACAAGAATGGTTCTTAGACATTCCCTCATGCTGGATGTCCCACAAAGAGTTATCGAATACCTTGTCAGTAGAGAATTCATATGATGCAAATGTGTCCTTTCCCAGTAAACAGGTTGGTGGACGTGAATCAGACTCTCTTCTGAGCTTATATCACTGTATATGTATAAAACTTTCTACTAGACTGTCCTGGTTTCAGCCAGGATAGAGCTGGTTTTCTTCACAGAAGCTAGTGTGAGACTGTGTTTTGGATTTGGGATGAGAAACTGTTGATAATGTGCTGATGTTTTGGGTTGTTGCTGAGCAGTCAAGGACAGTCCAGCTTCTTGTGCTGGCCTGCCAGCAAGAAGGCTGGGGGTGCACGGGGAGCTGGGAGGGGACACAGCCGGGACAGCTGACCCAGGCTGGCCAAAGAGATACTCCCTACCATACGACGTCATGCCCAGTACATAAACTGGAGTTGGCCGGGGGGTGGGAATAGCTGCTCGGGGACAGGCTGTCAAACACGGGGTGGTGAGCAATTGCTGTATTGGGCATCACTTGTTCTTGTACGTTCCTTTGTTGGTATTATCATTGTTGTTCCCTTCTTTCTTTCTGTCCTGTTAAACCGTGTTTATCTCAACCCACGAGATTTTTTTCCCCAATTCTCTTCCCTGTCCCACTGCGGGAGGGGGAGTGAGCGAGCGGCTGCGTGGTGCTTAGTTGCCGGCTGGGGCTAAACCACGACATAGACTTATGTATTTCACAAATTTTTTAGTCGTGAAAAATATGTTAGTATTTATTTTAGCTAATTAAAACAAACATAGTGAGTACAAAGAGTAAGGATTTGCTACTCTTCACTGCCACCTATGAATGTATCAAAAACCTATATGAGCCAATACACTCATAAAACATACTTTGGAGTCCCTAGTGCTATAGTAAGTCACTAGGTGTTAGTTTTTTGTAACACACACATATTAAGGTAAGAATAAACTCTTGAGAAAGGCTTCAAATGTTTGGTGCAAATATAAGGGCTGTTGCAAAGAATGATGCCATGCCCTCAGGGAATCAAAATGATCCCTGTCAACTGCTAAATAATTAAAAAAACAGACTGCTATCTTCCCATCTCATCCTCCACAGGACATAAATGCCATCATGATATACAGTACCAGTTGCAACTACACAGTGTCTTATCTGCCACTTAAGAGAGTAGCCTGAACAAAAGGTTAAATGCCCAACTGAGGTTAAGAGTCACAGTATCTTTTTTATTTTATTTTTTCCTTTAAGGTGTCTTTCATGTCCATTTATTTGAATATGCTCCCCGACTTTCTGTAGGACATTCAGTGATTTCTTTCCAGTTAGACAGAAAAGGTGTGAAGCTGACTGTGGTCAACTGCCTACTCTGCAACAGCATTGGGATTCCAGAGACAAACATTTTTATCATCACTATTCACATTTACAGTGATTTAAAGTCTTGCTCATAACCACAACAGATGCTACTCTAAACAGCAGTAAATTCAATGTGATACAGTTAATCCTGATTATCACCCTGACACTCACAATGATTTGTGATTCTGAAGATTACACACACTGTGGAAAATAAATACAACAGGAAGAAACCCACTTACAAGTATCTTCTGTTACTGTAATCTTACTAGCCTTTTACGCCTCTTCAATGAACTGTGGAGACATTCTGAAAAGCATCTTTCAAACAAGTCATAAGTAACCCTTTAAGCATGTTTTCAAGGCAGTTGTAAGCTATCTTAAAAATATTACATATACGTTGCCTGCTGTTTTAATCCATCAAGCACAGTAGAGCATTTCAAAATTCAAAATATTACTTTTAAAAATTATCACCCCTTGTTTCTTGGTAATGTTTAAGCCTTGAGATGTCATAACTTATTATAATAAGTGGTAAGCTTGAAATATCTTTTCAGGGCATGGTTGTAGAAATTACAGTTGCTTTTGTATAACCAAATTCCATTTTAAAATGTGGGGGATTTTTACCCACACAGTGTTAGTAATAATCTCCTATGGTTTTACTTAATGTTATTTTTATGTTAAGGGCATCTGATTCTAAGTGTACCAAGCTTACTCGAAAATTATTAAAGCTCGACTCAGGCAGACGTTAAAATGCTGCAATAATAGAATGGAAAAAACTGTCTAAATACAATCCTATTCATGCTAGTCCTGCTGCCAGAGAGAAGAAAAGACACAGGACAGTAGGATAAAAGATGAGTAATTTGCATTCTTTAGAGGATTGCAGCCTTTGTTTTATTTGCCAATATGATTGTCATCACTGTTAACAGGAATTGAGTAGATGATGTATGGCGTGTTCATTCCAGGAGCAAAAGACAAATTTAAAAGGCAGCTCTCGAGCTACCTGAAAGATTAAGACAGAAGGTATGGAGCACCAAAGACCTGAATAGCAAGAGCAGTCAAGATCTGTATTTATCCAACCAGGACAAACCTAAAGTTAAGTACTAGTAAAGAACATAGTATACTTGAGACTGAAGAATGGTATCAGAAAAAAATAAAATAAATAAGAAATTAGTAGAATAGTATAGCTATTATTGATTAATTGGCAGTCAAGAAATATTTGTCTTCCAGGACTTTGTCAGTTATTATATTAAATACAGAGAAAAGATCATTATTATTAGAGGCAGGTGACAGCACGCTTTTTTACTGGTTTGTTTGCTTTTTAATTCCGAGGCCTCATTTTCTTCTTTTAGTCTCTTTCTACACAGACAGCTTCCTAATTGCATCATGGAAGAGACAAATCCTTCTCTTATTGGAAGAAACCTTGAAAGGAAACTCTCAGTCTGCAAGTCATGACATCTTTCACACTGTAAAACCCACCAGCAGCAAAATCCACCAGCAGCAAAATCTCTACTGGATAAAAACAGTGTCTACTGGATAAAAACAGTGGAGAAGAGTGCAGTCTGAGACATCATGCAGCTTCCCAGGGTGGTAAACTTCCCTTCCCAGCAGAAGTACCAGGTAAGGAAAATACTTACTGTAAGTCAGATTCTCCTAGAAGCCAACTAGAAAACAACCAGACTGAGAAAACAGGACAGTATGATGATGCAATTAACAAATTTTATTGACTTCAATTCAAAATGTGTTTGGCATTTTGGTATCAAAAAATAAAACTTAAAAATACTCTGAAAACCCAAATATAATTCTTCAAGAATGTTTTGACAGTAAAGTATTTAACATCAGCAAACTATGACTAACAACTCCCCTTGCTGTTCTCAGAGAGAAAAAAAAAAGTCCTAAAAATTTCTATTTTATTTAGACATCCATCCTCCAAAGTCTGACTTCTATGAACTCTGAAATCTGTAGGTTTCCAGACTGTATTGAGTCTCTGGCTGCCATATGTAATCTTCTGGTAAACCTTCAAGTCAACTTTCTGACTACCCATGAGTTTTTTTACCCATACCACTTTACCTGTGCTCTTATCTAGGTGCCTTCCTCTTTGCCAAACTCAGTCAAGATTTTGTTCTCCTAGTGTCACCTCCTCATTTAATTGCAGAGTTGGACTGGAATTTTTTCAGTTCTTAAAATTCATTGCATCACAAGCAAAAATTCCTGAGCCTTACCCTAAAAGCTATTATAATGACTTTAGCCTTTTTACAGACTCCTTACACAGATGATTTCTCTCCATTGCAACACGTACGTTATTGATTTTTCAGCTCATAGAATGTGTGTTTTAAAAATCAAATGCCCTCATAGCACCATATTCCCTGAACCCTTTGCCGTATAGTAATAGAGAAAAACACTGACTATAGTTGGAACCTACAACATTAAGTGAGGTTCCACTGAGACTATTAGAAATCTGCATAATATATTAATTGATTTTACTTTATAAGTGGTAAGTTATTTATAGAAGACACAAGTCACAAATTTCTTGCCTTCTCAGTATATATCCCATTTTGTTGAGATACTGGGAAAATAAAATTTTCTTCATTGCTTGAGTTATTTCATTATGTCAGCAAGCCAATGACATTTGTTAAATGCAGAAAAATACATTAAAAACCTATTAACAACCATTAATAAAATATTGAAATACTATTTTAAAATATTTCTGAATTATGGACTAAGAATGTATATTGAGAAATATACTTTAGAGATCCAAACTCTCAGCTCTTCAAGTGTTATGCTACTGATCATAAACTCATCTGACATTAACAATTACTAATTAAGGTGACACAATGATATTAATGATGAAAACTTTCAAGTTGATAAATTACCTCTACTCACTGTTTTACAAGGTCATGGTTTACATCTGTGCAAAACTGTTGAGACTTAAAGAAAAGTTGAGGAGAGGGAGAAAAATAGAGTTGATAGTTACCAAGAGACTAAATTGCTTTTTGTAGTCCAGCCTCACCTGACAAGAAACAATTATCCTTGGTTGTTTTTTTTATAGAACACAATTCCTAAAAAATTTGCATCCTGAATAAGTATTCTTTCTTCTATTCAGCCTCAACCTTTGTTAATTCTGATACTGATAAATGTTATAGGGCTCATCAGAAACAGCATTCTAGTCAATTTATATTTAGTAATTAATAAAGTAAATACTACATAGATACATGTATATACACTTAATCCTGAGTAAAGTCCACTTTATCTGTGAGTCTAGGGTCTGAGAATTTCTGCACATTAGCCACCTGATTTGAAAAGATCTGCTGGGACACTGAATCTCAAAAAAAAAAATCTCACTACTACAGTAACAGCTCAGATGACGTGGGAAATCAGAGAATATTAATATTATTTCTCTTGCGTAAGTGCATATGTACACATGTATTTATTAAAAATATATACATATGTATATATTTAAATTGGATATAAGGTTAAGAATACCTAAAGGACATTAAAAACATCATATGAAATAGCAACTTATCCTGAACCTTACTGTTATTATACTAGGTTTCAAAGTTAAGATTATTCTGGAGTGAAATAAAATTACTTTTAGAGGAATGGACATGTGGAAGTAAGGCAAACAAATAAACTCTAATTCTGCCCTGAGAATACCTTACAACAATTCAGTTACAATTTTTGAACTTGTTAGTTGTCTTAGATAAAAACGTCAATAATGTTTAAAATTAATTTGCTTGCTTTTTTTTTCTCTAACACAGTTATACAGTTTGGAGTTTACATGGTTTGTAAGGTGTTGTTGAGACACCTGTAAACAAGAGTCACCAAAGCAGTGTCATGGCAGACACAGCAGAAATCCTACTAGTAGCAGACACAGGAGGAGATATTTGACAAAACTCACTTTTCTGGACTGCTGAAGGTGGGAAAGGTTTTTGAATGCCACAGTGCATAGCCCTGAGACTGGGTGCTCATAACAAAAATACTTGATTTAGAGAGAGAGAGAGAGAGCTTGGTATGACAGAGGGGAAATATGGAAGTGTTCAGGAGCTTAAATTCACCTTTTTTTTTAATTAAAAAAAAAACAGAAATGGGACATCAGATACTATCACACTTGTTTGGAAAAGGTGAACTTCTAGCCTGCTTAAGTTCCTCTCACATGGTGATCATCAGTGGATTATGCATTTGTGAATGCAATTTCATTGCTATTTAAAAATATGTATTTCCTTGTGAAATCGTTTTTTTCTCTGTACAGGTGTACTCAAAGCATGCATATCTTTGTGCTTCACAAGGTCGGAAGCCCTAAGCTCACTAGGCCCTTGGGTTCCATAGACGTTGGCCCCCCCGCCCCTGCTGCCATCGTGTCTGCATGCACACGCTGGCATCATCAGCAACCTAGCAGAGATTATTGTCATTGTATTTTACCTTACTGTCTCTTCTCTGAGAAAAGCTCTTTGGATTGTAGTTTGTGAAGACATCATACTGGGTTAACGAATGAAACGTACACGTAAATCACAGATACGCTGCGTAGCTGTGGAGATAAAAATGGGCACCTACCTTTGTCGCAGTGCCAGGGCAGAGCAAAGGCTGGAGCCTTCCTGGGCCTGCAGACTAGGGCCTGGCAGCCAGGCCTGTCCCACCACCCCAGCTGGGAGCTGGAAATATGATCCTGGGTCATGGGTGCGGGGGAGAGGCCCCGAGGTTGGGCAGGAAGAGGGAGGCCCATCAGTGTCCTCAAGGTCCTGGCAGTTTATCAGTATATGGAAAAGCAAGTATCATGCTGCTGAACTTCCTAGGTACTATTTGCCCAGTTGAAACCTACCCCATTTACATTTTAAAAAGTTTTTTAAAACACTTCCAAGTGTGTACACATGGCTGAAGTTCAGTTGGCAACACTTAATGCTGTTGTAATCCCATTTCTATTTCTAGAAATACATCTGTTTTTCCAGTGATGAAAAGAACTCACCAGATACTTGGTGATACTTCTCTATGGCAAAATAAGTAAAGGAAAAATACACAAAATTTGTGGTTTGTGGCTACTGTCATTAATAAAAGGTTGTGGATTTTAGCTTCTAGGAAAAAAGATAATCATATTCCTAAGTGAGAGAAGTCAGTATATGAATATATGTTAGCTGAGGCTAAAGTTTTAAAATGGAGACATAATAGAAAAGCTTTACTACTCTTTTTAGCTGATCAATACTGTGGAAAGTTTGTCATGTTTGGTAACATAATGGCAGAATCAGATTCTTGTTATTATGTTACAGGTCTCATCTACAAACAGAGATAAAAATATGCTATTCCTTGTCAAGTGTGCAGTGTAGAGGAAAAGGAGTAGAGTCCTATGATATTCTTTCTACAGAAGCATAGATTTATTGGTACCACATAGGCAGTTTGTGGTAAAACGAAGGAATGAACACTTCACAGTTGAGTGCTGATCGTTTTCAGAAATCATTACTTATGAAAGAAATTCTGGACAACCAATTAGAAAAGATAATATAAAACTGTTCATTTTCAACAAGTTCTGACAATTGTGTAAAAGCTACTACTTCTGCTTTAAATAGTGAAGTGTAATCATGAGGCTATATTAAGCAGGAAAACACTTGAGGCGTTTTACACATGCTCCTTTTACATAAACTGAAAGAGCTTATCAAGCTTTTTGGTAATTGGCAACTACTGAAGAGGGGAGAAAAAAAGAATGCTGAGGAAGCAGCTACCATTGATTTAGAAAACCAAAATGAAAATCTGTTAACTTACCAGTTTCACATTGATTGTTCTCTTTCACATTCCTTCTCCCTCCCTGACACAAACACAATTTTACAAAAGTGGAGACCAACCCAAATTAGAATGTTTAAAAGTACTTGTGGTAAAAAACATTGTTTCTGTCTAGCATGGAATTATTTTGCATACTTTCTTCTTCACTGTCAATTCAATCACCAAAATTTTTAGACACCTTTTTAAACTATGCTGACAAAGTTATAGGTTTTCAACTGGAATGAACTGGCTCAGCTCCACAGCATTTTGCTCAGGATCCAATCTTCCAGCATAGTAAACTCCAGAATTTATTCATACTATGATGAAGTAAATAAACTAGCTTTTAATGCAGATGTTTCTTATACTTCTTCAGCTACCCAATCTAAGACTGCATATTTCTTCTTTCACGTGTAAATTTTATTCTGTTCTGTGATGAACCAGCTATACTTCCACCAACCATTCCCTCACAAAGCTCTGGCCCTCTGGGATAAACATGATGGATCCTTCTCTTCCCCCTAGCTAACAGGGGATAAAAGCTGTCCTCTACAGGACACCCTGACAAATAAACACAAAATCAAGTAATGTGCAAACTTGAACTGCTTAAGCAAAAAGGAACCTGCACTCAGAACAGAATGTCCCTGAAAAATCAAGTGCAGAAAACAGTAACCAGTATTACAGAGGCTTCAGATCTGCAAGGAAAGTGATGGGAAAATAACTGAAACAGGCCAAGAAAGACAATAGGTACATGTCATATGAGACCCACTTACGGAACAGAGCTATAAAGAACTATTTACGTCTGGGAAAGACTGGATAAAGAAGAACTTGCATGTGGACTGTCCCCACTAGAAACTATTACTGCTTATTATTTGAAGTAAAATATTGAAATCACCGTATTTTAAAATGTTTACAACTGCTTCTTTTTTGCCACTTTTAAAATGTTGCTTCATTTAGCCCCACATTCAAGTCCAGCATTAAAGTGTACAAGCACTAAAACATATCCAGCAGATTCTTGCAAACCATGATACACCTAGTGAGCTGCTACTGTACCAGATCTCCAGGCTACATTTCATTGGAGAGGAGGTGGAGATGTATTCAGTGATGATGGAATGGCCTCTCTACAGGGATGCAGTTTCTCTTCTTATGCATAGAGGACAGGAAAGTGCAACTTACTGACCAAATATCAGTTCTTTCTGAGTCCTATGCTCTCTGGAAAGACCTTGCAGAACTACATTATGGTCGAGAGCACATGCCTCACTCACTATTTTGTAGGGTAGTGTAAGCATCAAATGATGGGTTGCATGCCCTACATGGATATTTAGAATGCACCTAACCCTTGGAACATAAGACCATTTATGTATAAGGAATTGTGCATGTGTGGTCCCTAAACAACCTCATCAAAATTGGCCCATCTCTGAGCGGTTAGTATGACCAGATGATTTCCAGAGGTTCCTTTCAACCAAAACTATTTTATAATTCTCTTACATAGACATACATATTGTGATAAATGCAAAAATTTGTATTTCAGAATTTACAAGACAACAGATGTTGTAACAATGTTCACCCTGTGAGTAGATTAACACTATAGATTACACTGTAGATTAACAGATATGACAGAAGTAGAGATGATGGTAACACATTGAATGATCATGCATGCAATTTACACAAATCTTTCTAACTCTTAAATCACATTTGAAAGAGAAAATGAGATTAGAAGAAAAAAGCCTCTGGAATTTTGAAATGCACCATACAGGACGGAAGTCTTTCTTTCTGAGGTGAGACATGACACACTGTGTGTTAAAGGATAGTAATTCTGTGAATCTGTCTCAGTAAAGCTCTAATCTTGTAATTGGTAATATGGAGAAATCCTGCTTTATTGATGGCAGAACTACAGACTGCAAGAGTATTAGTAAAGGCTATCCATGTACCCGTTTTCCTTTGTCCCTTAAAAGCTACAGAGGGACTCATCATGCACAAAAACTTGCACTCCATTGTGGTTCGGTGCCCAGCATCTATAAAACTTGGCCAGGCTGACTGTTATGCTGAAGTTATTATAAACTGCCAGGCTGGGACTCAAGTGCTGAGTCTTTAAGATAGTCACTCACACTCTTAAAATAGCCTTCATACAGCATATAGTGCCTCCCAAAGTTAAAAATCAAAAATTTTTTCTGTTGTACTTCTATTAGATATTTCTGTGAAAGGTCATGTAAAGGTCTTTTTTGCTTAACTGAAGGGGCCAGATAAGAGATGGAGATTTAATAAATTAAGCTGAAGCTGAAATCCTACTAAGAATCAGATATAGGGATAAGAATTGAAATAAAACATTATAAGACAATCCTCCAACTACCAGTAGTTAACTGTGCAATTTCTATTAATAGTTCTGAGTGGGAAATTTGGCAAATGTTCTTTATTTACTTTAGCATTCTAGAGGATTTAAAGTAAATCCTAAATTACAAAAATATTGTCAACAGAGAACTACACACCAGAGGAAAATTCAGTGATCTGCTTAAAACCTAGTTTAAAATCCTTTTATTGTGCTTTTTTTACTCCTACTGTGACCAACAAGGATTTGAAATAGAACCATGAAAATAACATGTGGATAAATTTAGGAATTCTAAGCTTACATCAAGGTAGTAGAAATTCCTTTGATCTACCCTCAGAAATTTAGGTTAAAAACATTTTGTTCTTTATTCCACACCTCAGTTATACTAAAGAGAAGTCAAACTGTTTGCATAACATTTTATCCTTTGTTCATGTACCCATTTGCTCACTTTTCCAACTTTTGTTGTTGCTGCTTATTCTTCAGAAGGATGCAGCTATACTGGTTTCTCTGTGTTAGTTTCCATTAATGAAGATACAATGTTTAGGTCAGTTCAGCATTATCTTATAAATCTTAGTTTGATTTTTGTGACAGGGTGTAGATTGTCTCTAAGCAAAATGCCAGGAATACCTTCATCCACTGCCAAATGGAGGTCAGAGCTGTCTCTTTTCATTGAAGCCAAGAAAGCCGTAGCAGCTCAAAGATGAAGCACATTTCTTGAAAAGAGCTGAAAGACACATGGCTATAATTCTTTATCTAGACAGTGTTAACAAGCCTAAGGATTACCTACAGAGCTAAAGAATCAGAGCATTTGATTTGGGGAATGAAAGTTTTAAATTACCTCTTGAAATTTTTAATCCTTTTAATTTATTTTTCACTTATAACTGTATGAGACAATAGTCTGAAAGAAAACAAAATGCAGCAGTAAAAACAAGAATAAGCTTTCTTGGTATTACAGGAAATGTTATGATGATGACTGTCATTTATCTATTTCCTAATTAACTCTTACTTGCAACTGCTTCAGACAATACAGAAATTGTATTGCACAAATTAGCAATAAAGACTAATTTGACCAATATTATTTAAGAGAACTGTTCACTTTTTCTCAAAAAACTATCTGTATTTTAGGTAATAATCCAAATACACATGAATTTTGTTTGCTAAGAATGTGAAAAAAAAAGCAATGAGTAAAAAATAAAAATAGGTAAAGACATGGATAGATGTCTTCTTCTCAGTTGAAACCACATAATTTCATTTTGGTTCAACTGTGTTCGACACACAGATAAATGAAACCACCTTATTTTGTCTGAAAAATATTAAGGAATACTCACATTTTTCATTTCCCTCCTACAGGAAGATGGCAGTATCCTAAATCATCACAGGATTCTGCACCCTCTGTCATTAAAGGTTTTTCTGAAGACAATGCTGAGCTGCAAAATCTATGTGCAAGCTTCAGAAATCTGATAAGACCCAACCCAGGATTTTTTGTCAGGTCCAGATCCATATAGAAGAATTTAATTTTTTGTTTTACCTAGCTGCCAGTGCATTAAGTGGAGTAAATATCTCTAGAATTATTAGCTAAAGGTGTAGCTCATAATTTACATGCTCAAGCTAGTGAACTTAGAATCCTCTGTATCTGGAAAAGAACGTAATCAATTTGTGATATCTTTGTCTACCATTCATTTGGGCAAGTATTGAGAAATATAACCTACTGTGAACATGTGCTGCTTAATCAAAATTACATTAACTTTGACCAAACACTGTTTAATTGTTATCTCTAAAAATCCATATTGCATTGATTCATCTACAGTTTGAAAAATGTTAGGTCATCAAAGGAAAAAGAAAAATACTCTTTCTGAAAAATAAAGGAGGACAGGCTGTCATAGCTTTGATAATACAGCAAGCATATCAATGTTTGATTCAATCTGAACTGATTCTATTGTAAGATTGATGATATTATTTTGTATGTGGTCTTGAAATTTCATGATTTTGAAACAAAAATGCATCTTAGGCAGTCTGTTACCCTTATGGGGCCAGAGTTCTCAGTAGGGATACTACGTTAGGAAGCAGGGGCACATCTATATGCTGTTAAATAGGAATTATTATTCCTACTTAAGGAATATAGATATATTTAAGACTCTGGAGAATACTGACTTCTCAGTGGCTGAGAATCTACAAAAAGATGAAAAAATAGGGAAATAAGGTAGTTGTCTGCTGGGAAACAGTAAAGGAGTTTCTTAGGGAAA
>NW_010545400.1:53258-58841 GCF_000687285.1 Phaethon lepturus
AAAGAAAATTGCCTGGAGACAGCTGTGTTAAGTTATTTTTACTGTAACCTTCAGGAAAGAGAGCTTGGTCTTGATTCTGTCTGACCCTAAGGAAAGTAAAAATACAGAGATTTATTTTGTATTAACCTTGAGACAAGGAGGTTTTGAAAATCCTCTTTGCTGACTTCGAAAGGAAAGAATCTTAAAGATGGGATTGTTTTACACCAGAGAAGAGAACAGAGCTATGGGAGGAGACTTGTTTTAAGTTCTGAAGAGACTGTTAAATTTCCCTCTGAGGCTGCAAAATAAAATTTGGTTTTAATGTTGTTTTCTCCATTTGTTTTAGTTCTCTTTGGTTGGCAAACCATCTGTTCTTTATGCCTGTATCATTTACACTATGGATTTGTATGCTAAGAACTTCTTTCTTCACACAGTGTCTGCTGCGATTTCATGTTTACTATTTGCACAAAACTGATATTGTACCAACAAAGAGAAATTAAAAAAATAGCTGGTAATTCTACACATACATAATTACAAATTACCTCTTCTTGATGAGTAATCCATTTTTCCATTCCTTCATATTGCTTTCACATTGCCTGTTGTATAACAATTTAATAGAAGACTCTATTCACAGATATCCTCCAAAAAACACACATATTACACAGAGAAAGAAGTGTCAGCATGGATATTTGCAATATGCATTTACATGCATTCATTGTGTAAATTAAACACTGTATTTCAAAGCTTATATAAAAATTTATTTGCTTAAAATAAGAGAATGGTTCTAATAAGGTCATATAAATTACACAATGTCATAATCTTCTGTCTTCCACAGGTCTTTCAGTTAAAAAAGTAGCATGAAAAAAGGAGGTGCGATGGAGGTGAAGAAAATTCTAAGGAAGGCCAAGCATGGGCATATCAGGAGTAGGTACACCTCATTAAGCACTCAGACCTAAGTGTTTATATCAGGCTAGTAACAGTACACTGTAGAAGAATTATATGAAAAAAACACACAAATCACAATCTCTTAAACATCCATGTCAGCATTCTGTTCAACCAATTCTCCACGTTAATTTTCCTTACAATTAACATGCAGAATCATTATCTGCCTTATTTTTTAGGGCTTGGGAGAACTTGTCTTGCTAATTTTGAACCCACTCACACATCAGGGGTTCAAAATACAAACCTACAGACTACTGTTTTCACAAAATAACGAAGCCTGTGTTCAGCTGGGAGAAAAGTATTCCTTTGTTCATGTTCTGTGAGTTATCTCTAGAAAAATAAAATGACATAAGAACGTATAGAGCAGAAAAATACTATGTTGAAAATAAAAAGAAAACAAACTTTCCTGGCAAACTGTTATTTTTCAGCATATAATGGATAGAGCTAGAGGAATAAAATTTGTGAGGAAGATCTCTTTAAGTGAATTAAATTAAAATGAAGAAGTCTGCTCAGTAGTGTCATCAACCAATATCGACATAGTGGAACACTTAAATGATACAAACTAATATGAATAGAAAACTTTGTGTCATGGTTTAACCCCAGATGGCAACTAAGAACCACATAGTCACTTGCTCACTCCCCCGTTGTAAGATGGGGAAGAAAATCAGAAGGGTAAAAGTGAAAAAAACTCATGGGTTGAGATCAAGACAGTTTAATAGGTAAAACAAAAGCCGTGTACACAAGCACAGCAAAATAAGGAATTCATTTACTACTTCCCATCGGCAGACAGGTGTTTAGAGCCGTCTCTAGAAAGGCAGGGTTCTGTCACATGTAACAGTTACTTAGGAAGACAAATGTCATCACTCCAAATGTCCCCCGCTTCCCTCTTTCCCCCAGGTTTATATGCTGAGCATGATGTCATATGGTGTGGAATATCCTTTTGATATCCCTTTGGATATCAAATCCCTTTGATTATCAGTTGGAGTCAGCTGTTCCAGCTGTGTCCCCTCCAAACTTCTTGTGCACCTCCAGTTTACTCACCAGTGGGGTGGAGTAAGAACCAGAAAATGTCCCGAATTCTGTGTAAGCACTGCTCAACAATAAAAAAAAAAACCCTGTATTATCAACGTTGTTTTCAGCAAAAATCCAAAACATAGCCTCATAATAGCTACTATGAAGAAATTTAACCCTATCCCAGCAAAACCCATCACACTTTGTTCTTCAGAGGGGATTTGTGAGGAATCCTCAAAGTTTGACGATGATTTTTAAAAGTGTCTACATTTGAAACAAACCGAAGGCAGTCATGAATGCCTGTTAGGAGTGACCACCTTTGGTCTCTTTACCCTATCTATACAGAACTTACAGTTAAAACAAAAAATAATTTGGCTAGGATATTGAAATAGTCTTCATGCCTTCATTTGTAAGATATAGTGTTGCATCATAGGAGCACCACTGTAACAAAGATTTTATAGGAGGTGATCCTAATTCTCTTCAAACAAAACCGACACCATCAGCATTTTCTTGCCCACATATTCAAGAGCACCCAGATGTGTATCCAAGTGGTCTGCTCAGTATTTGGGTACCAGCACAATTGTACCAACTCTCCAGGTCTACACAAGTTTTCTCTTAAATACTTAGAGGACAAGGAATGGTATCTGTCAAGTCCTCCCATGTGTCCTGTCTTCTTCTCAGGTTGGTGACCATATGCTCATTTTGCATATGGTTTTTTGTTGCCTTTTAGGAGCTGACAGTGATTTGTCCCTCCATCTTGTCTCATCTGTGTGAGTCATCAGGGCTCACCCACCGTCCCCTGTCTCCTGAGCTGAGTGCCCTGAGAAGTGAGGAGCGGGGCTGGAGTTGTGTGAAGCGTATGCGCATGTGCAGACGGGCAAGTACGTGTTGTTGTCATGGAAATCGCAGCCCGTGAATGAGAATGAAAGGGACTGCCAAGATAAGACCTCGTGTGTGCCGCCGCTGCGATTGCTGACCCCTGAAACATCGAGAAGCTTGGACCTGGGGACACTGCGGATCCATGGTGGTGACTTTTCTTGCAAATCTGTCCCGAATGCTTGCTTGATTTCTGTCTTTTTATTCCATTCTGTCTTATTGCTATTAATTTCTTACTTTTAATTATTGCTACTGATTTTTTTATTTTATTTTTGATAATAAAAGTTGTTTTGGGTATATGGCATTTGACCTCGATTGTGTCTTAATCTCGCTCCTGGGATCATATCGAAACTGCCCCCAACATTGGACTGGGACAGAGGGCCGTGCTGTAACATCCTCTAACTCCTTTTGTACCCTGTGATGAATCTTCCACTAACAGCTTGCATAGTCTGGGATTAATCACACCAAGGCTCATAGATTTATGAACATTCATTTGATTCAACTGGTTCTGTATAATTTCAGTGCCCATAGATGGAAAGTGACTGCTCCTGCAGTTGTGGTCCTACAACTCAGGGGACCAGGCAGTCCAAGGTCTATCAGAATTATTAAAGACCAAGGCAAAAAAAGTATTAAATGCCTCTGCTTTTTCTGCATCCCTATTTGCTAAGTGACCATCTTCCTGAAGTATTGGTCTAATGTTTTCCTTGGACTTCCTCTTGCTATTAATGAACTTTAAAAATCCTTTCTTGTTGTCAGGTATACACTGGCCAGTTTCAACTCTAGTTGAGCTTTGGCTTTTTGTGTCTTCTCCCTGCATATGTGAACAAAGACTCTGTGATCTTCCTGAGAAGCCTGACCTTGCTTCCAGAGGTCATTCAAATGCTTTTTGCTCCTTATTTCCAGGAGGAACTCCCTGGTCAGCCAAGCTGGTCTTCTACCCCACTTGTTTGGCTTGCAATACAACGGGATTGCCTGCTCTTGTGCTTTTAAATGTAGTTCTTCAAAACTGACTAGTACTCATTAACTCCTAAACCCTCAAAAGCAGATTCTCAGTTGAGACTGCTAAATAACTCCCTGAGTAGCTTCAAGTTTACTCTCTTGAAATCCAGTGTAACAATTCTGCTGACCTTTTTATATTTACACCAAATTTTTAAGCTCAACCATTTTGTGATTGTTGTGACCAAAACAGTCACCTACCATCACATCTCCCACAAGTCCTTCTCTATTCACAAGTAACAAGTCTAGGAAGGCACCCTTCTTAGTTGGCTTAGTACTTATGACAGGAAATTATCTTCTTTATCTTTGGGAATTTCCCAAAGACAAGGGATACCAATCCAGAGATTTCTGCTAATTGCCCATAGAATAACTTATCAGTGCTAACATCCTGCCTGGGTGATTGGCAGTAAACACCCACAGTGATATCTCCTTTGTTTTCCATCCCCCTAGTCTTTACCCAGAAGCTCTCAACCACGTATTCTCTAAATGTAAGGACTGTGCAGTCAAACCTCTCCCTTACATACAGTGCAACTCCTCTACCTTGCCTGCCCTGCTTATCCTTCCTGAACAGCCTATAGCTCTCTATCCCAGCACTCCAGTCATGGGACTCATTCCACTAGTCTCATTAATATCAATGACATCATGGCTCTGGGAAATGACCAACACTTTCAGTTCCTCCTGTTTGTTTCTCATACTGGTTGCATGTGCATTGGTATATGCACATTCCAGATATGCTCCTTAAACTTCAATGCATCCTGGAACAGCATAAATGCTCCTATGAATATTACCACCCTCAGGCAGTGCTGTGCTATCCCTTGGCTTACCTTCAGCATTCATGATGATATACTATTCCCTCATTGATCCTTGTTTAAACCCGTTCAAGCAGTCCTATCAACTTATGAGCAAAGAACTGCTTCTCCCATTGGGACTGGTAGATCCTGTTGCCCTTAGCTGTTACACCCTCCTTCCATCATCTCAAAGCCTTATTGCTGGAGAGGTGTCTCCTTAGCTCCACTGAGTCATAGTCATTGCACAATATCTATGGTTGACAGCTTTCATTTTCAATCTTACTTGTGTGCAAACCAATCAGAACACGTAAATGAATCTCAAAGCTACATAGCCATGTAAAGATGAAGCCACAGCTTTTAAAGGGATAAAATATTCTTTTTTAAATGAGGTATTTAAGCAGTGAACTGGCAGCATCTGCCCTTTTTGCACTTTTGTTTTTCTGTGATGATAAAGTTGATCCATTCACATCTACCTTGTTATTATGGTGTTTGTGAGAAAAACTGATGTTTAACTGCTGGTTAATTTTTTTTTTTTTTATAAAGAGATTAACAACAACCATTCATCTTATTATTATTCCTCTACCCACAGCAACTAGTTTGGTTTTATTATCATTTAAGCTATAATTACACTTGCTATTACAATTACAATAGCTATAATTTTATGTCTTCATAGTGTTTTTAGGTGATTTACTTGGTAAGAGAAATTGGAAATAATTTTTGGTTTATGTTGTGTGTCACAGCCCGAAAGGAGCCGTTTAGGATGACCTCCCTCCCTGTGGGACCAATGACAAAGTTCGTAATGCCCCTGGACTGAATTAAGGTCAAATGACACCAGCCAACAAATTTAAAAATGTAATAATACAAAATGCAAGGCATGAGGTTACATAAATGACTCAATGGCAACTACTCTAACTAAACAATTCAACTAAACAATTCAACTAAACAAACAAGTCCCATGCAACACATCTTTTACACTTCAACAAAGAGAAGA
>NW_010545400.1:58872-62042 GCF_000687285.1 Phaethon lepturus
AAAGAGAGAAGGGAGGAGGGTGGGCAGCAAAGAAGATATTACAACCCATGGATCCAGTGGCATCCCATTTGTCCTCTTGATGTTCCTTGGTCATGGGGATTCCTCTTTTCGCTTCTGATGGTGTCATTTTTATACAGTCCAAGTCCCACAATCTCTGTATTCCAATAAATTTCATGCATATGCAACAGGTTGATGCAACACGCAACGGCACACCTGCAGGCCTTGGTGTTTCCTCTCACTGTATCTCTGCTCTGCAGGAGCCAGTCATTGTGCCTGCACAGTTCCTCTGCTCTGCAGGATCTCGTTCTTCCCTAGGGTCCACTCCATAACAAGACACATTCGAGCCATTGTACTAAGAGAGGTGTGGGTTCCTTGGAACCTCAAAATGTTTAAGACAGAAACCTCATATTGGTCCACCACAACTGTGGTTGTCATCAAAACTTTAAAGCCAGCAGGCTAAATTAATGAACAACTATACCATTGTTTGAGTATGTCATGGGTTCAGTTGTGATTCTGCACAAGCTACATCAATGTAATCCTGAAGTAGCCCCACAGATTGAGAAATTACCTGTTCCAGGTATACACAACATCTTTGGGTTCCAAGTCAAGTTGTTACATAGATTAATAAGACATATGTTAATACCCAGTAAAATAAATTATGTCAATGGGAATAACTGCAAAGAAATTATGTTATTGAAAGGTCACTATTGGATATATATTACCAAGTTTATAGAGCAGTGTATAGAAAGAAATCAGGAGTCACAGTATAGCTCAATAATTTCAGCTGTTCCCTTAAGTAAAGAAATGTATTCATTAACACAGATTTCAAAGCAGGTAAAATACTTAAAAGGGTAGACAGAAGAGAATTTTTTATTGTGGTTATCACAATTAAGGAGAAACTACTGAGTTCCAATGCCAGGAGTATAAAAGTTTTAAGAAAATACAAGAACTTCAGTAAGACCCTCATTCTACAAATCATATATTTAGCTTCTGGTACATAAACATTCTAGTTTATTTAAAGGTTTTATAGGATTCCATAACCTATAATATTCCAGATAATTAAATCCATTCTTAAGACTGTACATTCTTAAAACCATACTTTTACAGAGAGCTGTTTAACTCCCACTCTATTCTGAATTTACAGCAATACCTTTGTCCTCAGAGCAGTGGCTACCCACTTTAGTGCTATCCAAGTGACAGGGGAGAATCTTAAGTAAAATACTATGCTGGACAAATCAGGTAACTCCCTAAAATCAAGGTAGAAAAAATATAACATACCTCACATCACATTGCAGTACATTCAGACTACTGTACTCAAATCATATAATAATACAAAAACATTAAAATCAAAGACGTAGATGGTAGGAAAGGCTAGAATTAAGATCACAGTGAAACACATGGGAAACACAAGAGGGACTACAAATAGTGTTGAAAACTGCCATAATGAACAAAAATTTTTGTGTGTCAGAGTCTACTGGTCCCAGGCAATACTACTGGAGTGTAGTGAAGGAAAAAACAGCAAGAAAACCTATGTCAAAACAACTGAAGTAGTGTTTTCAGGAAAATTCAAGACAATTGCCTTCTGGCAATGATATATATAGTTGCAAATAGACTTTGAAGTATAATAAAAGTTAATGGTGGACACATAAAAGTTGGAAAGAAATTATAAGAAGAACATAAGAAGGTACACTGGTTCTAGCAGAGGTAAAGTTTGGTATGTAATAAAATCTAATAGTGAGCATGCTAGGAAGTGAAAGAAATGATTGAAAGAATGTTCTTGCAATTTCAGCATTAGTTAGTGAATTTTATAGATAACAGGTACAGTGTTCAATTATAGGTTTTCTGCATAACATATTAAAGTAATATTGAAAAGTTATGGGTATTTTTACTACCTTTTCCTTGGAAGTAGAAAACACAACATGGTACATCAATGTGTAGAAACTATTGTTCCCTTTATTATGCTCACATTTTTGGGCAAAAATCTAAGTAGAAAACAAAGGACTTATTGCTAAAATAAATGTAAGTAGATTGACCCTGAGTGACATCCAATAGAATATTGCAAACACATATAGTGTTTCATCTACACTGCAGAGAATGACTATCATAAGTAAAAGCCTTACAAAATGGTTAACTAATGTAAGTTTTCCAAGAGTTGTTAGTGCTTGTGGGATTCTATAGAATCAGTTGGAAAGTGTTTAGGACTCAATTGCTAAAATCACAGGAACAAAAAAAAAAATTGGGATACATCTTCAGTTAGCTAATTGTGAATATGGTAATCTTATTTTAACTACCACCACTGAAAACCTTCACCCTACTGAATTACTGTCTAATTAGTATCAGAAGCTGTATTCATGCTCTGCTGCAGAGAAAATAATTGTCTTGATGGATGACTAAGACATCATCTGATATTTGATGATCCTTGGAGCAGAGGACTGGCAAATAGATTGGTTCTTAAACTAGTCAACTTTCATGATAAGTTAGCAAGATTGACTTCTATCCTGTTTCAAGTAGCTGATATTTGCATCTACCTCTCCCCTTTGCTTTTTTCAGCAATTTGCATTGAGCACACTTGCTGATAGGATTTTGTATGTCTCATTTTTGCAATACTTAAAGATATAAAAGAAGTTGCCTTTCATTGTAAAGCATGTTGCAGAACTTCAGTTCAAGAAAAAAAATTGGTGATTCTCACATTTATAGACCTTCAATTTAGCTTTTAAATACATTTAAGAGAATGCTTCAGTTGTTGTGTGGTTGGATAGTTGCATGTTATACCCTCTGATTCTATGCAAAGCTATGCTGAAGATGCAGTGAGGTTGGCAGACTGATAAGCAATCTTAAAGGTACAGGATGAACATTTTTCTTCCTGTTGAAACTCACATCAAAAGAACTGTATATTCTGTATCTTGTCCAGTGCTCGATAAGATTGTGAAGCTAAGTGAAGCTCACATTTTAGCTATCCAGAAAGTGACAATTGGATGTTACCTGTGACTGCGCTGTTGTACTTTTTCCTGAGATTGCAAAATTACTCAACAGAAGACTCAAATGAAGGGTTTGCTAAAGCAGAGAAGAAATTTCTTTCAGCATTTCCTTTTAAAGTGTAAAATAGAAATCAAAAGGAAGACTGTGCCAGAGGGTTTTTTTGAGGACAGTACTGAATGCAAAAGGGAAAG
>NW_010545400.1:62073-85075 GCF_000687285.1 Phaethon lepturus
TTAACAGGCAAACTTTGCCAGAACTTGAGTAGTCCTGAAAGAGAAGGGGACACATCCCTCCCCTGGTTCATTGCTGTGCAGATGGGGCTAAGGACTACATGGAGGCATCATGGTTGCTATAGTGATTAAGTGAGGAGTCTTTAATCTAGTAGCAAAAGGTAAGGAAGGGAAGCAGTATATAGTCTAATAATAGACACCTCTCTTCCTGTTTTAGTATTGTGACCTGGTTGCTGTTTAATGTTGTTTTATGTGGAGAATGTAAGTGGGAATTGTGTCATTGACTTCAGGGAGCCATCTTCTGTGTTTGCAGAAAGACTTCATTTCTCCTGAGAGTAGCCTCTAAGCTTTCCAATAAGTTTGACTGCTTTAAACTCAGACTAGCCAAACATCTCTTCCAGGAACTTCACCTTACCTGACAAGCGTTGAATTACGCTTTTTTATCAGCCTGCAAAAGATTTCTTTCATATACTCAGATTTGCAGTGCAGTGTTTCTTTTTGACCTTTTTTCATTGTCTTGAAATTTGCATGTTCAGAGTCCATGTTGATGTTGTGTTCAAGTTTCCTGTGGAAATAAACACCAAACATTTTTCCTTGGTTTGTAAGCATTCCTGAGATTCATAATTAGGCCTTGTGTTGTCAGTGTGTCAGCTGCTTTCTTTTCTACTGTGTACATCCTCACACTTAATTAGCCTTCGTCATTACTATCAACAATCCCCAATGCGATTAGAAAGCTATTAAGATTTCCTACTGTGTTACATTAAAAAAAAAACCAAGACTTTCCTTGCTCTTATACTACCCTCATTTGTGAATTTCCCGTTCTTCCTATCAAAGAGCTTCATTAGCTTCCATATAATCTGGTTGTCATTTTAGGTTTTTCCACCCTTTCTTTCTTTATCACCTTTCCTGCACAAATTATGCTTGATTTGCTGGTGTTGTGTGGGAGCTGCATTTCTTGATTGGCTGCTTTATTCTTGTCCCATTGCTCAGTTTTTCAGAAAAGCTCACTGTTGGAGGAGATAATTTCCTCTGTCCTCTGTTTTTCATGCTTTCCAGCTTCCCTCTGCTCACCGTCCGTCTTATAGCTCTGCTTGATGAAGAAGAGTTCTGTTTGCTTTCTTCCTTTTTCTTCATTTTCTCTTCTCCTAGGGTGAAATCCAGTCAGGACTGGTACTGTAGTCAGTAACAGCTTCTGTCAGGATGCCAGAGGCATACAGAAGCATGTATACTACAAAAATAAAACTGTTTTCTAAAGAACTCAAAATTGACAAAAAGAAATAAATACCAATTCCATATGTAGCAGTTGTCATAAAATTCACTCCTAAATAGTGTTCCACATTTGCGGAAGGAGGAGTCTTAACTGGCAAACATGGATAAAAGCAGAGAAACAAGACTTGCAAGAGCTTCTACACTAGTATGCTAGTTATCCCCCACAACTGACTGCTGGGTGCTGCTCCAGTAATAATCCTTTACACATATGTAGTATTTTTTCTCTGAGGAGCTCAAAACATTTCCAAAGCTTCAGCAAAACCAAAGAACAACCCTGTGGAATAAGTTAATGTCATTTTACTCCATATTTGAAATTACTTTTACTTCCAAACCCTTAATAAAACAATTCTGAGAAGATTTTTTTCCCCTTAATTCCTTTACCAAAGTAATAAATTGAGTTCCTGGGGGTTTCACTGAACTTATTTTCACTCTTATTTCCCCTAGAGGTGTCCTGGGACAGGTATGTCTCTTAATTGCTCTGTCACTATCCTATTCAAACAATTCTTGGATGTATACTTAGATAAATGTTCCTGTTCTCTAGAAGTCACAGTGGTTCTATGTATCAAATAATGGAAAAAATAGGCTCAAAATCTTCACTTATATCCCTAGAATGCCAATAACTTGAGTTGTTTAACATGGTTGTTTATCAGTTTAACATTTTCCTCATAAATTTCACATTCTTAAAAATGAGCACAGGATTACCTAATGTGTTGAAACACAGATAAATAATTTTATGGTAAACCCAAGTATCTTGTTATACTGCAGTTGTCTTATCTGATTGAAAGCTATCATATATATAAAAATTTAACTACTGCTTTTATGAAAGAGTGAACTAAAATTAATTTATATTGATTGATTAAGCACTAAGCATATCATCCATAATTTACAACCTACCTCTCTATCCATTTTATCCTCTTTATTCCAACCTCATTTAAATCCTTTTGTGTTCGCAACCATGCCAAAATCACACGTAGTAAAATGGCTATACTCTTCTATCTGACCTCCACTTGTCACAGTAAAACACTGGTTATGATCATACAGCAAGAATGCACTTTCTATGGCAAAGCTCTCTGGTACACGGATTGTTTAATTCTGTATACTTATTAAGAATAGAGCTTGACTGTCTCCTAGATATTATTGTTGGAAAATATGTACACAACAATTATAACAACAATGAAAATACTAAGGTCATCGATTTTCTATCATTCACACTTTCTCATAGTTTAAAAATGGAATAATGACAATTGATTTCTGCTAGACATATAACTTGTCTTTCCTTACTTCTCTGCTGACCTAAGAATTTTTAAATGGTTCTCAATTTTTAAATTATACAGTAGAGGATGGATGTCCACATTTATTCATTACTGAAAAGCTTCCATTTGTTTCCAAATTTTTTACCAACTTCATGAATCTTATCCTTCTGTACCACTGCATAAGACATTTGCCCACTTGGCTGAAATTCAGTAAACTTTCTTCCCAAAATGCCCTGGACATCTAAAAATAATCTCTGTCCAAGGCCTTGTGCATTCAAGCCCCATTTTTCTTGACTGAGGAATGACTGATAGGTGAATAATACCAGCTATTTAGTCACTGGCAAATCAGATCTTTCTTATCATACTTGATATTTACATACAGACTCCCCAGATGACATGAATAAAAAAAAGTATTAAACTTCTGACCCATACACCTATTTACTCTCAACCATACCTGCAAATGTGGTGCAGTAGAATCATAGAATTGGAGAAAATACAATGGAAGGATCCAAGGGTTGTCCGCCACTGTACATCATAGACACCTCTCAGTCCAGAGATCAGGTAAAGAAAAAATAAACAGTTTGTGATTTGTTACTTATGACTCTTAATATACTTTCAGAAGCTGCTCAGCCAGAATCAGCTGGAGTAGAGAAGAGTAGAACAGAAAAAAAGTTATAAATCATGACATTAAATCAAGAGTAACTGGGTAAGCCTTTCAGAAGTACAAGATGAAAATCACTTCTATGCAGAAAGCCAGTGCAACTTCAGCATCCCAGTTAAGTACAATTCTTACACAAAGATGATTTTGCCTTTACGGAAAATAGCTATCAAAAATAATTTCTCATTCAGCTGTTATTTTCCTCTGAGATGAAGCATCTTTGTTCTGTGCAACTAGTTGTTCAGCTTCACAGCTTATTTTTAACACTTTCAAACGTAGCCAATGGCACATGTTTATCTTCCATCTGCTGTTGTCTCACTTGTAATCTCATAGGATCTCAGTAACTTATTAGCAGGTTATGTTTAGTATTTCAGCTGTAATATTCGCAGCAAGAAACATGCAACAACCTGTCATTTTAGAAAGGAGAGTTACTGGTCTATCCACCGATAGAGAAAATGACAAATGTAAGAGACATTTTTCAGCATAAATTCCAAAAGATTATAAGCTTTAAAATAAAAAGTTACAAATTAGTTGAAGAATTTTGATTAAAATACAGAGAAAAAAAATGAAAATTTCACAAATACAACACGGAAAACATTCTTCTCCCTTTTTTGTATGAATAAGTAACTTTCAAATAAACTTGTTCTGTTTGAAGAACCCATCAATCATATAATGTGTATTGCTTGATTTTTTTTACATTGCAAGGTATCTTTCCAAATAGATTTATCTTCAAATAAACCTTCAAGAGTTTAACTTATTTTACATTTTCTATTGAAAAAAATATAGTTTAAAACAATATGAAACATACTTTAGTAAAATCAATAAATTATTTTTCTAATGAAGAAACATGTATGTCTACCCATAAATATTCACAGTCCATTCTTAACAGCATTGTCATCAACATCATTAGTTATAGAATAATTTCATTGTTAATGTAGTTTTATTTTACTACTGTCTGTGATGTTTTATATTATAAACTCATTATTGTGGGTTCTCAAATCAACTGTTAATGTAGCTAGTTCTTCTCTGTTATAACTGTAAACTCATCAAGTCGAACAAATCTTAGGTTCTGTGCCAATGACAATGGCCAGATGCACTTTTCCAGAAAGGCTTAGATTTGTTTACAGACATATTTAAGATCTACACCAGTTTGTGCAAATAAGATCCTAAAGATACAATCTGAGTGACACAATTTATGGATGAAATCAGAACTCATTTATCCCTTTGATAAATGAGGATTGCTACATACTATGAATTTTTTTGTGCACTTCACTATTGAGTAATAATATTTAAAAATTTGTATCTATCTCAGTTATTCCCAAGAATGTTAACAGCCAGCTCTCCTCAGATGAGGTTTTCGAAGTCTGACCTACTACCTGTGTCTCATCCCTCATTGCTCATATTTTCACTACCTAAAGCACAATGTTAAATAAGGCCCAAGCTGTGATATATATTTAAAAAGTTGGATGCATAAGGCATACATTTCCCAATTCTGTATTCTTCTCATGGGAAAGTTGGAAAATATTATGAGAGAAACAATTCACTTCTTATCAAATTTTTAGGCTAGTCTTGAGTGTGTTGTCCATCTTTTTCACAAAGGTATCTGAGAAAGTTTTTCACTCTTAAGGATGTCCTTCTTTTTCATGAGACAGACAAGTTAGCATTTTTCATGAATTAACCCAAGGATTACAAGAAGCTAAGATCACTTTGACACATATTCTCTAAACTTTATATGTTTCCTGTTTCAAAGGAAAAAGCTCATTTTTACGTGGACTACCTCATTAAATTGTTTTCAAACACTTACTGCTCTCCATCACAGATCTTCTCATTCTTTATGCCCTTGTGTTAAAGGAAAACATAGACTTTCAAAGCACTTTGAATGCATGACTTAGTGCAATTAGCAGGGTCTGGGTGAAGAAGTTAAAGTTTATTTACTATGCTACTAGACAGGCTTTCAGACATGAATTCTCAGAATTAGTGTATCAGTTTAATTCCTATTAATTTGCAGTAAATTACCAAAATTTTTTTCTAAAAATTAGACCCTACTGAAAATCTAGAACAAAAATTTCCTTTAGCCTCACATTTACCAACAATCTTTCTAGTTTACAGCCTACAAAATATTTGTCCCTATGTTAGCAATTAAAGTGTAATTGCACAATATTTACCAGTATTCAGAAAGGATTTGAATTTCTTTTCTTTTCTCCTATCCTGATTATTCAATACAGCCTTGTTTTCTTTAACTTGAGACTTTTTATTTTGACAGGCTGAATTTAGTCTTTTACACAACTTATATTTCAGAAGCATAAATATTAAGCCTGAATTTACAGGAAATTTTAAGTGTGGGCAAATTTTGGCTTAAACTGAGTAACATGATACTTTTGAACTACAACAGAGGGAGGTTCACTTTTTTTAAGTTTGTGACATTTCAATACAAAAGTGGTCTTTCAGGCGGTTCCTTTTCACAGCTTCGTAGACCTGCTGCTTTCCTCTGTACATGCATGCAATACTGTACATGAAAGAGTGCATGCCAGGGTAACATTTACATATTTCAGATGTTTGTAACGTCATCATGGTTTGGTCCTCTGCAGAAGAAAATATAATGAGATTAACTCCTCCAGCTCTTGATTCTGCTTGTCTCTGTGCCACTTTTCCCTAGAAAAAATCAATGATGGGAACCAGCAGCGCACAGACAAGCATCTATCCATATGTAATTGTTGCTTTTTATGTATGACTGAACACAGCCTGGGGAGAACTTACACATACTTTTCAGTTCTTCTAGTAACCTACATTATGTTATAACACCCTATATACATTCCCTTGTAGCCAAAGAAGTCCCCAATCAAATGATTAATGGATCAAATGGTAGCATTTGAGAAGCTTTTCAAAGATGTAAATTTAATTCAGCTTCTTAGGTCAGCTTTTATTTTTACAGGTAATGGTTTAGTTTTGAAGCCTGTTCCATGTCTTGAACTTTCACTGATTTCACTGGAACCCACTGAGTACTCAGACCTTCCAGGACCGTGTCATTTAAGCTGGTTTTTAAATGCACAATTTAGACTTTTATATTTAAAAGCAACCCACACACAAAAAGGCATAAAAGAAAGAAGCACCTTTTCTGTACACCATTGGTTCAGAATAGTAGTACAGAATGGTAGTACAGAATGGTAATACCAACCAGTGCAGTAACGTGAGACTTCTTCCTTAGATGCCTATTAACGTCTTCTAGTAGGAAGGATGGATTGTAGGAATATCTGGAGAAGAAAAGACAAGTAACTGAAATAGCAAAGGAGAAAGAAAAAAGATGTGCTTAATGTTTTTCAATCCAAAATGGAAATAAGCCATCATATTTTTCCGTGATGATACAAATGTGAGGCCTCATTGTCATACTACCAAAATTAGTATTGCTCACTGTGACACAAGCAAGAACCTAGAGAGCTAGTAAACAATTTACTGTAACAGCAGTTTGAAAAATCATATTCATTCTTGAGGTTTCTGTTTGAATTCCATTGTGTTAGTTACCAGGTAACTAAAAAGGATGTTGCTCTTATACCTTGGAAAGTAGGTTGAGACTTGAAATGGGGGACTGAGAAGAAAAAAATAGGAGCCTTTTAATACAGAGTATCAGGTTTCACTTTTTGCTTTAGTGGGAATTTTCTCCTTTGTTTAAAATCACATATACAAAATAACTTTCTCCTACAAATCGTAATGCTGGTTTCTATCTGCACCTGTTATTAATCTCCCTCACAAAATTTAATACTTAATGATCCATTTCAAAAGCTGATTGAGTTTGCAGTGACATAACATGACATACTGTTTGGGGGATTTTCACTTGCAGTGGCCTAGATCTTTCTTAAGTACTTAGAATTAGAAGAGAAGAAAAGTAGCACCTGAATGATAGAGCTTGTGTTAGCAGCTGTTGTGACAGCAGCTTGTAGAGTTAGTTTAGACAAAACAAATTAGAAAAGCTTATTTTTAATAATTACTTAAAGATAACTGGAATTTTAGTTATGTTAGTTAATTGAGCAAGTTAGTTATGTTGCTGAATAATGATCTATGCAAACAAAATTTTACAGATGCAGTAAAGGAATTTTAACAGATAATGAAATAAATTAAAAATAAATGGAAAGGCTAGGAAATCAGTATCAGTACACTTATAAGTTAAATGTTTGAAATAAAGAAGATGAAAAATTAAAAATGGATCAAAATCTAACAATAGGTAGAATTTTCAGAAGACACAGACTGAAGCTGGCATTTCAACAGCTTAACAACTGGACAGAAAAATGCCATCTTACCCCAAGCAGTCTGTGCAAGTTTAATCACAAAACAACTAAATCAGAAGCATAATCACCTCTTATATCAGGAGAATGAGAAACGTGCCAGAGCAGAGATGATGGCACTGAAGGTCAATATCACCTTGGATCATAACTTAAGTTAACAAGAATTTTGCATACAGTTTTTTCCTTCATTCCTGTGCACCTAAAACTCAGTGCAAGTTCTGAGTGCCCAAAGACTGTCTTTGAATGCCCAAAGGGTAATAATGAGGGTATTAAAAGGGAATCTGGAAATTGGTCTGAAATAATCAATAATAATAAGCCAATAACAACCACTCATTTTCGGGGCCAGTCTTGTTTAATATCTTTATTGATGATCTGGATGAGGGGATCGAGTGCTCCCTCAGTAACTTTGTAGACAACACCAAGCTGGATGGCAGTGTTGACCTGTTGGAGGGTAGGAGGGCTCTGCAGAGGGATCTGGACAGGCTGGATCAATGGGCGGAGGCCAACTGTATGAGGTTTAATAAGGCCAAGTGCCGGGTCCTGCACTTGGGTCACAACAACCCCGTGCACAGCTACAGGCTTGGGGAGGAGTGGCTGGAGAGCTGCCCAGCAGAAAAGGAGCTGGGGGTCCTGGTTAACAGACAGTTGAATATGAGCCGGCAGTGTGCCCAGGTGGCCAAGAAGGCCAACAGCGTCCTGGCCTGTATCAGCAATAGTGTGGCCAGCAGGAGTAGGGAAGTGATTGTGCCCCTGTACTCGGCACTGGTGAGGCCGCACCTTGAATCCTGTGTTCAGTTTTGGGCCCCTCACTACAAGAAGGATGTTGAGGTGCTGGAGCGTGTCCAGAGAAGGGCAATGAAGCTGGTGAGGGATCTGGAGCACAAGTCTTATGAGGAGTGGCTGAGGGAACTGGGGTGGTTTAGTCTGGAGAAGAGGAGGCTGAGGGGAGACCTTATCACTCTCTGCAACTACCTTTTGGGGATTGTGGTGACGTGGGTGTTGGTCTCTTCTCCGAAGTAACTAGCAACAGGACAAGAAGAAATGGCCTCAAGTTGCACCAGAGGAGGTTTAGACTAGATATTAGGAAACATTTCTTCACCGAAAGGGTGGTCTAACATTGGAACAGGCTGGCCAGGGAGGGGATGGAGCCAACATCACTGGAGGTGTTCAAAAAACTTGTAGACATGGCGCTTCAGGACATGGTTTAGTGGGCTTGGTGGTGTTGGGTTGATGGTTGGGCTTGATGATCTTGAAGGTCTTTTCCAACTTTAATGATTCTGTGATTCTGTGAACTACGTTAGTACACAGAAAAGAATGCTGTTATAATACTGAGAATCTAACACTCAGAAAACAAGTTGTAAAATTAAAGTATTGTATAGTACTGGGTTTTTTTGTCTTTTTTTTTCATTTTTAGCTTTGAACAGTATAACAAAGGGAAAATAAATCATTTTATACTCTCACAAAAAAACTCAAGATTTAACAAGTAATTATAATAAAGATGATCAAAATTAAAAAGGCTGTTATGTGGACAGTTCATGGACAACACTTCTCTGTCATGCAGCTGAAATGCAGTCAGAATACAAAAGGTCTCAGTTTAAATGCATCAACAGAATTTTATACAATGTTCTTTGATAAAGATAGAAATAACATTAGAAAATGTCAAGAACATACATCTCAGAAATTGATATAAAAAATACATCTGTGTGTTAAGCAGAGCTTAGCCTTAATGTTTCTTTCTCTTTTCTTTTTAGAAAACAGATATGACTGACACATTTTATGAAGCTGCACAAATTTTGAATTGTTTGCTTTGGAAGCAAAGCCATTTCCTAGAAAAAATCTAGTATCAGTGTTTTCTAAGTTTCTTAATTTTCTAAATACTTTTCATTTTGAAGTACTTTTGTCTTAAAAATCTACTTCAACATCAGAAATATTCAGAGTTACAGATATGAAAACTTAAGTGAAATATTTTCATTAAATGGAACAAAAGGATATAAATTTTCAGAGTATGAGTTGTGGGTATGAGGCAAGCATGGGTTTTAGCATAATTAAGGAAAACATGTCCCTTTTGTCGGTACAAACAACATTCACAGCTTCCTGCTGCAGTGCAGAAGAGGCAGCACTGTTGGGCTGAGGAAGATGTCCAGAGACAGGGAGACCAGATGGGATTCAGCAGAATTCTCCCAGCCCTGGAAAAAAAAGGGTGAAAACATGACAAGATAATTAAGAACAACAGATTGCTCAAAGATTGGTTCTGTGAGCAGAATTTGGGAATTGTGTAATCACCAAAGGCCTTTAGAGATTTGGGGCAGCAGGGGAGCGAAAGAAAAAGTTTCCACCAGAGTATGTGGATTAGCAACTTCTTTGGAAATGAGAATGATCCCTCTGATATCAGAATCAAATGAAATAAAGAGGATAATAGATTAGGAGAAATTCAAATTACCTCTTCTCTGGTTTTAATGATGAAAGAAGAAAATTAGGTGAAACTGCAGCCAAAGAAACCCAAGCAAGTCAAAGCATTAATAAAAAAACATGGAGAAAACACCAAGACTAATTATTCTACAGATTTTACACCTAGTGGAAGATCCTTCCTTGGCTGTGACAGAGTGCTCTGGCCACAAACTGCTTCCAAACCCAAAGAAATTATTTCTGTTTTCCCTGGTCTTTTACAAAAGCAAAGAAACATAAAAGTCAGGAGATTTAAGAGATCTCAGTTCCCTACAACTCTGAAAACAGAACATGCAAGAAAACCTCCAACACTCCCAGGATGTGACTTTCTCAGCAAACTCCTCTCTAAGGCTTCACACTGTGATCCTGTTGCCCACTCTGATGTTTCCTGGAATGTCTGCAGTGGACATGGTACTGCCCTGAGTTTAGGACAGTCATTTCTTTGATGCTTCATGTCCGTGCCTCTCTCCAATAGTTCACTCAGATCACATTCTTCCTTTTTGAAGTTTGACTAGGTGGTATATAAAAAGTCTTACATGTTTATCTATATTTGTGTACATATATATACATATATATAATCAGATCGAGTGCAAAATTACTGAAAATAGAATTAGGCATGTTGTGGAATTATGCTTAATACCGCTTTTCTTTAACTATTCTAAATGATGACATGAGATTTTTTCTTACATGCCTTCAGCAATAAACATATAACTTAACAGAGCTAATACTTATATTCCGAATTGGAATTACTGTGCATTGGATGTTTTCTGTCAAGCTCTATATTTTACAAAAACCCAACATCTACCCAAGTAACAATGTGGTGGGCTGATCTTTGCTGGCTGCCAGATGCCCACCATTCTCTTACTCCCCATCCTCAGTAGGAGAAGGGGAGGAGATAAGATGTAAAAGCTCATGGGTCAAGATAGTCACAAGGAGATCATTTACCAAACCATCACAGGCAAAACAGATTTGACCTGGGCAAGATTTATTTAATTTATTGTCAATTAAAAATGGAGTGGGACAGTGAGAAACAGAAACAAAACTACTCCCCCGCTACCCAAACCTTGCCATGTAAACCCAATGCAATCAATGCCATTTTAATGTCCCAAACTGTTAAACTTAACACAAACTGTTACATCTTATCCAATGTTGAACATTTTTAGCCGTGTCATAACATGCTTTATTTTCTACAACAAGTTAAAATATACAGCTTGGATACCATTGTTTTTCTTCTATCTTAGCATAGAATCACAGCATGGTTTGGGTTGGAACAGACCATTAAAGATCATCTTTAAAGTCGAACCCCCTTGCCATCTTTTTACTAGATAGGTTGCTCAAAGCCCCATCTAACTTGATCTTGAACACTGCCAGCAATGGGGCATCCACAACTTCTCTGGGCAACATGTTCCAGTGTCTCATCACCTTCATCTTAAAAAGTATCTTCCTTATGTCCAGTCCAAATATATTCCCTTTCCATTTAAAATGTTTTCCCCTTGCCCTGTCACTACAGATCTTGATAAAAAGCCTCTCTCCATCTTTCTTATAAGCCCCTTTATATATTGAAAGGCCACAATAAGGAGTCCCCAGAGCCTTCTCTTCTCCAGGCTGAACAACCCCAATCCTCCCAGCTTTTCTTCATAGGAAAGCTGCTCCAGCCTTCTGCTCATGTTTGTGACCCTCCGCTGGACACGCTCCAAGAGGTCCATGTCTTTCTTTATTGGAGACCCCAGAGCTCAATGGTGGTATCTCCTGAGCAGAGTAGACAAGGAGAATAACCTCCCTCAACCTGTTGGTCATCCTTCTTTCTATGCAGCTGAAGATCATCTTACTCATTTGTCTTCTCACAAATTGATTATTCAACTGGTTATTTATTTTAATTTAATTCTGACTTTTTGTCCATCATCACTGAGATTGAGTAGACTGGTTGTGTGGCTGATTATCATTGCACGTTGGATGAAGTTATAAAACTAAAAGCAAACTGATTAATGGTGAAGTGTCTGAATGTTTCTGCCTGTATAAAATCAAACTTATATTTGTAAGCAAATAAAATGATAGTGATATAAATTGAAATTTCTGTCCATAAAAATTCCTAAATTTACTGCATAAAATTATATATGGAATAGCAACATTATATATTTTTCTATTACAAGGAAAACAAGCCAAAGAATGTAGCAAAATAAGTGGGGTAGGAGACTGATAAAAATTGTCAGTGAACACCTGAGCTATTGTAACTTACAGAAAGGGCCTCAAAGAGAAGAAAGTTATCCTTTCACCAAAAATATTCAAGACATCTGAAAAATATTCAGTAGACAGTCTTCACAACCCTTATCACATAACAGCTTGTGGCCATCATTACTCGTATCATAATAAAATTTCTGGTGCTAAAAAATCCTTTGTTTCATTAGAATAGCAGGTTTAAGAGGTAAGCGCAGTTTATTTGGAATCTCACATATTTTCTGAATTGGTAGTACGGCTTCCTAGCAGACCTTTCCATTCATGTTGATGTTGCAAAAATCCCCAGAGAGCAGAACACATTTTTATCCTCTCTTGCATCTCCCCACCCAACTCCAGCTCCTGGCACAACCTATTACACACATGAGGACACACATCTCTCCAATTGTTTTATATCCACCCAATCAATCATTTTCTTGCCTTACAGCAACATGTTCAATTCAAACTTTTCTTTTTTTTTTTTTTTTACTGTGGAAAAGCTAACTGTCTAAACAAAAAATATGCATCGCTTTCATATCATGTTGGTGCACAACCAAGCAGAGGCAATGGACATCTCAACATTATTATCAATCACCAGTGACAGAAAGATATCAGAAAGGTATAACAGCACACTCCTATGGTCATGAAAAAAGAGCAAAAATGTTTTACAGGAACAATTTCATAGGTTGCTCAGACATATGCTGAAGAAAAGTATAAAAAGAGATTAACTATTGCAAAACACTTAACCCTTGATGGGAAAGTATGAACACAAAGGAACAGGAAACAGTTCATGACAGAGTAAACTGATTTTTCTACACATACTTATTACTGAATACTTGTATTACACGATTTGATATGTGATGATTTTTCTCAATCTTTTTAACAGGAAATCCCTGGCAAAAAGAAAAGCCAGAAATGCATTTCTGAAAGCATCTTGTTAATGTAGATTCCTGCCTAATTCCATAGGAAACTCAAGCTTCCAAAGAACAATGGAGTTCTGCAGCAGCATTTCCAACATAGAAAGAGTGAAAAAAACCCTACAATGCTGAAGATAGGGTTTGACCAGTTTACAAAAAGAGCTCTAAGACAGCAGTTCTATGGCAGAAAAGGGATGGACTGTGTAACATGGCCCAAGTATTTTGTCCCATGTTTCTTCACACAGATACCAAGACAAATAATGAGGAAGAAGGCACATCAAGCTCTTTCTCTAGCAGGAAGCAGAGACAGAGCTGGAGTCAGCAACCAGAACAAGAAGATCGAAATTGCTCAGTCCCACAGTTCATATGTAGTCTAAGATGTTAATGCTTCCTTAATAGGATTTTTTTTTTTAAAAGCAGTCTCAGAGCAACTTTCTTCCCTAGTTACATTTTTCCTTCTCTGATCTGATGTCCTGGATCTTTACTATCATAAGGTCCATTATCCCCTTAGGTCTGAACCTTGCATTAATTGGAAAGGAAATTACTTCTATCCAGAGTAAGAAAAAGAGTTTCTGCAGAACTGTGAAAGCATTCTGCACATTTTTTTGCTACATATTACTCTTTTCATGACAAATGACTTTTTTCTCTCTCCAGAAAAAAAATCAGATACTTGTAGCTAGGTATATAAATTAGTTTTAGATAAGTATAGTGTCATAATTACAGACCTAAATGTACAGTTTAAGCAAGTTTGCAAGAAGATAAAAACTAAAATTTAAGGTTTAGTAAATTCTTAGTGTCAAAGTCATGTTAGATCTGAGCAATTTGAGCTGCCTTACAAATATTTATGACAGTGAGAGTAAAGTAATATGTAAGTAACTCAAGAAATCTTTAAGGTTTGCCCTCAAAATAATTTGAAAGCACAGTTCAGAACAGGCCTCCATTGAAGGGGATATCAATTAAATGTAGAAAAGGGAGTGATTCAAAGGGGAAGAAGGACAAGGAGCTTTGTAGGGACATCTTTGCTTCTCCTCTCTCAAAAGCACCTCATTTGCCAAGAACAGGCCATCTCCTGCTTGGTGTTTTTGTACAAAGAGCAACCACCAGCCCCAAAGTTTGGACTGAAGGGATATGATCTGGAATTTGACTAGAGAAACCAAATGTCCATAGTGGGGGAGGAGAAAAAAACTTTTGGGATAACTGTGCTCTTAGGGCAAGATCATTATGACAGAGGAAAGAAGAGAAAACATTTTGTGACCTCGCCTGTGTAAAGCACAAAGGCAGAAGGAGGAAAGAGAGCACAGAAAGATAATCTGATTAGATAACCACATCTCCTGGTGGGACAAGGCTTTTCAGCTCTTAAGGACAGAGACTGTGTGGCAATAAATGCAAATAAAGAATGTCCTCATAATCTGTGTAAAAAGCTCAAGCTGAAGCCGCAGACACAGGAAACATTGGAGGATGCTTGCAATCTGTGTATCTCTGAAGAAGACAACACAAAGAGTGGGTGGAGAGGGCTGGCAATTTTGTGAGGAGTTTAGATAGATGAAGAGAAGCCAAATCTATTTTTTTACTACTGGAGCATGAATGCATGGTGGATTGTGCTGCAATGTTTGTGACAACTGTGATGGAACTAGTGCTGAGCCAGATGGTCATGGATGGCTTCATGTACTTCTCCACTTTCTCCACCACCCCATCGTGGTATGACAGTGAGGGCAGGAGCTGGAGAGTCTGACACTGTTGTGGCCATTCTGCCTAGAACAGCCTGCCCATGCCTTCACACAGTCTGTACAAGGCACATCAGCCAGCAATGATCAACGTTGATGGCACTGCCACTCTAAGCTGCTCTGTTTGGTGAGGTTTACCGCCTTGCAGCAGGGTAGCTGAATTCGTGACCCATGATAACCTGCAGCACCTCACTGAAAAGAGCATATGGTGCCTAAGTATTGCAAAATGTCCCGGTGACCCACACCTGAAATGGATAATCAGCATCTGCTATGATGCAGATATATTCAGACCCATGCAGGCTAAGAATCATGGATGCTTTTGTGGCCTCAATCCCAGACAGTGGAGAACTCAAAATACTTGGTATCATGAGAGTTGTGAGCATAGACTGTCACAGTGTTCATGTAGCTTATCCAGTGCCCTGCAAAGCTTGCATGGTAAAGGACTGGTAACTTTTGGGGTTTATAAATTCATAGAGAGTTTAGAACACCAGGTGAGAGCATATATCCCACAGAAGGCTCCTATGCACTCCTATGGCTGCTGTCCTGGGAAAAGGCTCACATATCTACCTTGACTTTGTTGATGAAGCCTTGTGATGGGTGACTGATCTCACCCTTCACCCTCAGGACATGGAAGGTGAGCATCACATCGCCCACTGGCTTTCCAGATCTTGTGAAAGTTAAAGATTTGTGTGGAATAGCAAGCACACGAGGCCATGGGTATGATATGTCCCAATTGTCACACTGCAGGTGGATAAAGATGATGCTGTTTTGGTGGACAGTATGTTTGCTGTATGGGGCAGTATTGTCCCAGCTGGCTCCAAGCCCTGGTTGTTGAAATAGTGAAGTAACTTTTTTCCTCCTTTCCCATATTTCCAGAAAACGATATAAAAGAATGTCAATCAGAGATTGCTGGTGAAAATGGTAGCTGTCTTCATGGTGATTACATCAAGAACTATTCTTTCTCATTTGCCATGAGTTTGAGATAATAAAATACCTTATTTTCTAGAAATCACTCTCTTCAGTGTTTGATACAGCCTATGGAACAATAATTTCTGAATGAAATTAGAGTTTTTAACCTGGATGTATATAATAAATTTTGGAGTCAGAACAGCCTATTATGAGTCTGGCTGGATCCCCTGCTTTATACATTTCATAGAACCCTTTATATTTTTTTTCTCCCCAGTTTGTTTGGGTTTGAGAGGGGGTGGGGTTATTTTTTCCACCCTCCCTTTTCCCACATGTATTCATCGCATGGCATCCACTCAGTCCTTAGGATATTTTTTAAGGAATGTACTCAATCTTGATCTAAAGAATTCAAGTAATGGAATCCCACTACATTCCCAATGAAAGCTATTGATCAGTTGATGAACCTTGTTATTAAAAACTTCAAAGTTTATTTCTGAAAAAAATCACCTAATCTTTTTTTTCAACAGTGGATCTTGTCATTTTTTCTATAAGGTCATGGTAGACTCTAATACCAAAAAACGCTTCTGCATGTTGTTATGTAATGACTAAGATCAAGTAACATTTTAAGTTTCTCTTTAGTAAACAAAGTGGATTAAAGTTTCTTGAGTCTCTCATTAGAAGATTTTTTTTTTTTCCTGACCTCAAATCATTATTGTAGCTCTTGCCTGAATCCTCTAATTTGTTATAAATCTTCTTGAAGATTGTGCAGTTTTGGCATAAGGACCTCATTAATCCCATATTTATTACATCTTTACTCCTACCCAAAATTAATTTACCTGTATTTTGGCAAGGTTGCTTCTGGTAACAGTGCAGAACTCAGCTAGAGTTCTGAAGAGTGCAGAAACCGGCTACTCTAACAGAAACAACACCTTTACCCCACCTAACAAAACTAGTTTTGTATTTTGGTTTTTTTTGTTTTCTTTGTTTAATGTTTTGGTTTGGATTTACTTTTTTGGGGGGACAATCACTTCTTTTGAGTACATTCTAGTTAAGAAAATTGTAATAAATATAGAAGGAGGAAAACAAGGACAGGTTGTCTAGTCTTATTTACCTTGCTACTTGTTAAACCACAATCTGACTGAAGTGAAAATATTACTCTTTTACCACATAAGCATTTCAATCTTTTCTTAAAAGATACAGTAAAAATGTAAATCACATTCTCTTCACCTACTTTGAGTCTTATCAAAGTGCAGTACTCTCATCACAGCAGCACTGCATTGATAAAAAAAAAATTGAGCAAGAAAAAGCCACTATCTTTCAAAGTCACTTTCTGATTTTCTGTGTCATTGCAGAAAAATGAATGAAACATCATTAGTAAAGTGAGTAAAATATGGCAAAGAAGCACAGTGACCAAAATAAAATGCTTTCCTTGAGCAACAGCCCATATCCTGGCAACAACCATGTAGCTACTTTTTGTGCAAAGAGAACTAAACTAGGGGCTTTTTGCTTTATATCAAGAAAGTCAAAAAGATTAAAAACTTGATTTGACCCAAGACCTTGAGCAGAAAAGAGTCTCATTTATTCTTTCTTGCCTGTTGCTTCTCTGTTCTTAAGTCCTGCCTTCGGGGACTGAGTAAAAATATGAGAGATTCGTCCACCTATGTGTCAGCACTGGCACGCAGATGAAGAGACTGAGAAAACCACAACCAGAGAGCACACGAGAGTGTCTGGTTTGTTTCTTCTTTTAAAGCCCTATATGACTCTTGCCAAGGAATATAGGACATGATATCTTGGTATAAATCATAGGAAGATATGTAAGATGGGTCTTAAAGTTTAGTTGTTTGCTATTTTATTTCTTAGGGAATTACTTTTCACTTACTCTTCTGGCTGAAGCTGTTCTGTATGACATGAACATTTGCTTAGAAGGATCCCAGGTATCTAAAAGCTTTTTACTGCTGATAGATAATACGGAGTATAAGGTATAAATATTAATTGATTACACAATATTGTATACAAGTAGTCAATGTAGTCTTACTCGAGAATGAGTTTCAGATTTTCCACATAGATATTCAGTCTTTCCAGATAATTAAAAGGCAAAAATGTTCAGTCTGCTGAGACAGAAAACCTGCAAAGATATTCATTTGTGTTTCAAAAAAGGACTTGGACAGCCTGACTGAGAGGTGCAAAAATATAATTCACCAGCTAAGTGAAGATCCAACTATACCTGTGCTAACTAGTTACCCTTTCAGATTATATTTGTAGTTAATAGCATTTCAGTGGGAAATCATCAGTCCTTCACAGACCTTGGTTACCTCACAGCATGTGTCCAACTCCAACTATCATGAGATCCCAGTGTAATTTACACTTTTTCATGGACATTATTTAAATATGACTGAGATATTCATGTAGATAAATACACATACATATGGATCTACATAAATGTAAAGAAGAATGTATTGTGTGGCTCTTATTTTAACTAGTATATACATTTCTAGCACTTTCTAATTAATGACAATAAATAAAATAATAAAAAATAATAATTTATTAATATGTATAGCTATATGCAATATATAATAGATAATGTTTTAAATGATGAAATAATAACTAATAACAGGACAATAACAAAATATGATAAAATAAAATTCTGAAGTCCTAACTTGCAGTTTTTAAAATATTTTATTATTTTGCAACCTATAACAGAATACATGAAAATTCATAATTGCTTCTAGATTTTTAGAGTAATCTAAAAGAATGCAATTAAATGGGTGAAAATAACTATTGTGACAACTATATTGTCTCTTTATTTCATTGGGTTTTTTCAGCCTTTTCAGTGATGGAAAGCTCACCCCTGAGAGGCAGCCACTGAAACAAGGATGTATTATAACATATTTAATATATCATACTAAATAACAAATTTCTCTTATTTTCAGAATTCTGCAATGCTTACAGTAAAATATTCATTTGACACTTGGAATCATAAATGTTTGACATGTTCAAGAACTGGTGTTCAATAAATACTCTAATTAGGTATTTTTAAGCAAAACTAAAGATCATATTTCTCCTTGTGCTGAGATGTAGCTCACCTATTTTGAGTACTCTAAGAATAGTATTCATACACTATATGCGAAGAGGACAGACAACAATAATATTTAGCACAAAAACACTTTGTTCCCAAAAGATCTTGAAAGAGGACAAAAGGACTGTGTAGCCAATGTTATGCTGTAAGAGGAAAGACCTGAGAAAGAGTAGCAGTTTTATTGTCTTATCATTGCACCTTGTGAAGCAAGGTAAGATGAGGTGAAGACAGGAAATAATTTCATGAGTAATTCAGTGGGTTTTGTTAACAATAACAGCACATGTATGAATGGACCACAGGTTTTACAATTCACTGTGGAAAGTGATACACAACACTTTAGTTGTCTAAATAAAATTGCAGGCTGTTTTTCACAGAGTTCTTCCAAAGTAGTTTATGCTCAGAATGGCAAATGTTAAAATTTTGTTAGATATTTTACAGGAAAATCCTGGAGCAGTTCAAACAAGCAGGAATTCAGTCATTTATCTCAATTGAGTTTGGAGACACCTTTTAATATTTCAAGGTAAAAAACGGCATTGCAGCCCCTGTAAATGAGTAGAAACAAATCGTCTTCGAATAGACCATTATTAAGGTTTAACTGCTTAATTGACCAGACCAATCTTAGTAACAAGGGCAATTGATACTATAAAAGAATGAAAATACATTAGAAGAGTAACTGTAAAATATAGGGAATACATTAAGGAGTTCATAGAAGATTAAGACATCATCATGGCTGAGGCAGAAGGCTAGAAATGACAAGGGTATTAAAGGCAATGTGGGAGGGACTATCCCTTTGTTGCCAAAGCTGAAGAAAAAAAGTGTTTCTATTTTAGCCTTTCTTTATATGAACAAACATTAAAAGATCATGAGGTGTTTATGGAAAAGGGGATCCATAAATAAAACTGCAACATATATTTTTTTTTTTAAATAAAGTAAATCAGCTAAAAAAAATCATTACATTGCAATTTGTTCATGACCTATTTAGTCAAAATGAAGGGATTTCTGCCATCTACCTTTGCTTTGTAGAGGCATTAGGAAGATTTGGGAGAATAGCAGAATACAAATTCAACATCCATTTGCAAGTCTCATTTCTTGCCACATCAGATAACAGAGGAAATTTGTAGCTGTATCCATAATATCCAAAATGAAAACATAATCAAATGAATTTAAAAATATTAATTAAAGCACCTTATAATTAATAAAATTTAATTACCTTACAGAATTTTGTGGAAAGCATTCTCTGATCCCTTAAACATCTGATCTTGTCAGTAGTTACAATTGAGGTTGTGCTCTCATTATACATTTTTATGTAATGCATATTTTCCCTAGATCATTAGGGAAGTCTGTGAAGTATGGTGATCCATCACCTTATGAATGTTTTCTTCAGTGTCAGTCTATTGTTAATTGAGAATTTAATAAAAAAATGTAGCACAGACTTGCATAGAAGTTTCCAGACATAAAAATAATCCTAGATAGAAATGCATATTACATGTAGATATATATACTGTGTAATACATACTTAAACATTATGTAAAAAAGATAAATTTTATGATACTTACACAAAATATATTGTTTACATGTTCCATGCACCCTGTATATATGCACACATGCACAAATTGGAGAGCTATTTTCTGTGAATGTGACATGTTAGAAAACAGAAAAACGCATTACAGATAGATGCAGCCACCAAAGCTGGAGAGTCTCATCCAGTGAAGCAAGACTTGGCACAAATTATCAGATTTCCTGGAAGACAAACAAGCTGCTGGGCTTTTTCCAGAGTCTCTTTTAAAATATGTTTTTCCATTTCTTTCTGCATCTGATCTCTATTGCATTTCTGTTTAGAAATTCAAATGCACGTATCTTAACCTTGGCTGGCCCAGTATCATTTGAGGACTGATTCATTAAGGGAAATGAGAATATGCCTATTGTCACATAACAGACTCTTGCAGATTGACCACTCATCTATATGAATACATCTTTGTGTGCTTTAGCACATTAGCATGATTGAATATACAGAGGAGTAGATTTGGTGTATTGAAATTAGGAGTTGTTGAATACCATACAGGAGGAAACAGTGATAGTCTTTACAGTAACCTATGAGGAAATGTAATCATTTTCCAGATCACAGATTATACTCAGGAAATTAGGAGGAAAATATAATGAAGCATTGAAAAAGGCAAGAATGCCTTTAAGTATTATAGGAATTAAGTTGATACAACGTGGTAGCTCTGTGCAACATTGTTGGCTCTATTTAAAAATAATATAATCTATTCCAGAATTCCATATAGTGAGGCAGAAAAAATATTACCCTACAACAGTCAAATACTTTTGAGACAGAGAAAGAGAAAAGTGTACTTGCAGTAGATTTCATCCTTTTAAAAGAAAACAAAAAGAGCTTTCACAAGGAATGCTGTCTGAATTATTCTTTGGAAGCTGCAAGGAATGGTTCTAGATATAGAATTAATTTAACACTTCATAGTCTCTGGCATCCTAGCTCTGTACCATCTTCTAAATTTCATCTACACCTAAAGAATGAGTCGCTACAAAATACCAATGATGAAAATAAAAGAGATCACCACAACAGAGACATTTCAAGAAACTGTGAATATAGAAGGAGGAAAAGATCTAGGTTGCAAGTTGACTTAGAAAATGGCTTAACATGCTTCTTTCAGATATAGTATTAGAAAGGAAAAATGAAGGAATGTTTGCCAGACTCAGCACAGATTTCAGGAATAATTCTAGAAAAATTCAGTCTCCATCTTCGGTTATTTGAAGTTATTTATATGCAGAATAAATGTTCTCTCTGTTAAAGAATCTTCTTTTAATTCCAGTAGTGCTTTAGAATGAACACCCCCACCAAATCTAGTGATTTCTCATGTAAGTTTGTGCACTGTGATAAAACATACTTTTGTTAGTTTGGCCCAAAACACCTGTATATTATAAGTTATTACAGTTAATCAGACATAAATCTGATACTCAATTGTCAATGAAAAGATTTTTTCTAATACATTTTTAAATTACTCTGGTTGTTTGGCCTTGGCTGAATGCCAGGTGACCACCAAAGCCGCTCTATCACTCCCCTCCTCAGCTGGACAAGGGAGAAAAAATATAATGCGAAGCTTATAGGTCAAGATAAGGACACGGAGAGATCAGTCAGCAATTACCATCATGGGCAAAATAGACTCAGCTTGGGGAAATTAATTTAATTCATTGCCAATCAAAATCAGAGCAGGATAATGGGAACTAAAATCGAATCTTAAAACACCTTCCACCCACTCCTCCTTTCTTCTCAGGCTCAATTTCACTCCTGATTTCTCTGCCTCCTCCACCCAAGCAGTGTAGGGGGATGCGGAATGGGAGTTGTGCTCAGTTCATCACACATTGTCTCTGCTGCTCTTTCCTCCTCAAGGAAGGGACTCACACGCTTCCCCTGTTCCAGCGTGGGAACCCTCCCACAGGAGACAGTCCTTCATGAACTTCTCCAATGTGAGTCTTTCCACAGGCTGCAGTTCTTCACAAACTGCTCCAGCTTGGATTACTTCCACAGGGTGCCGTCCTTCAAGAACAGACTGCTCCACACATTGTCTCTGCTGCTCTTTCCTCCTCAAGGAAGGGACTCACACGCTTCCCCTGTTCCAGCGTGGGAACCCTCCCACAGGAGACAGTCCTTCATGAACTTCTCCAATGTGAGTCTTTCCACAGGCTGCAGTTCTTCACAAACTGCTCCAGCTTGGATTACTTCCACAGGGTGCCGTCCTTCAAGAACAGACTGCTCCAGCATGGGTCTCCCACAGGGTCACAAATCCTGTCAGCAAACCTGCTCCAGCCTGGGCTCCTCTCTCCATGGGTCCACAGGTCCTGACAGAAGCCTGCTCCAGCATAGAGTTCTCACAGGGTCACATGCTCCTTTGGGCATCCACCTGCTCCAGCATGGGGTCCTCCATGGGCTGCAGGGGATATCTGCTCCACCATGGACCTCCATGGGCCACAGGGGGACAGCGTGCCTCACCATGGTCTTCACCACAGGCTCCAGCACCTGGACCACCTCCTCCCCCTCCTTCTTCACTGACCTTAGTGTCTGCAGAGCTGTTTCTCTCACATATTCTCACTCTGCGGGTGCAAATGCTGTGTGCCATTGTTTTCCCCTTCTTAAATGTGTTATCCCAGAGGCGCTACCTGCGTTGTTGATGTGCTCAACCTTGACCAGCAGTGGGTCCTTCTTGGAGCCAGCTGATACTGGCGAAGCTTCTAGGAACTTCTCACAGAAGCCAC
>NW_010545401.1:0-382 GCF_000687285.1 Phaethon lepturus
GTTTCCGTAATGGCAACTACATCATAGCTGTCCCGCTGCACAATGGCTTCCAGCTCCTCCTGTTTGTTGCCCATGCCCCATGCATTGGTGTAGATGCACTTGAGCTGGGCTATCGATTTCAACTCTGGCATGCCACCCCTAGGCTCATTTCTAGTGAACCTGGTTTTATCCTCTTCCCCCTTCGAATCTAGTTCAAAGCTCTCTCGATGAGGCCTGCCAGGTCGTAAGCAAGAATCGTTTTCCCCCTTGGAGACAGTTGCACTCGCAGGCCCAGTGCCGTGTAAACCGCCCCGTCGTCAAAAAACCCAAAATTCTGACAACGGCACCAGCCCCTGAGCCATGTGTTGATCAGGTGTGCTTTCCTGTTCCTTTCAGCATTCTT